>NW_018235897.1:75128-101972 GCF_001263595.1 Phalaenopsis equestris
AGTTTGGAATGGTTGTGAGGCTTTGGTTGTTAGTTTGTTGATATTATAAGAAGGTTTGGACACGAATGAAGAGAGGTGAAGTGTTTAAGTGCAAGTTTTATGAAGGATTAATGAATAACATAAGAGAAAAAAAAAGATAAATACCTAATCTCACCAAAGAAAATAAAACACTTAAAGCCACTAAGCAACAAGCAACAAGAGAATGTTATCACTCAAATATTTCAACAACTGATCCAAAACATTACATATCAACTCTATTTATAGGGATTAAATTGATAAAAAGTCAATAAAAGGAGGAGGAACTTTTGAAGGGTGGGTGATAGGTGGCTATTAATGATGGTGCTAGCCATCTTCCTAATATATTATTTTTTTCTTTTTATGACCAACCATAAAAGCCTCCAAATTTGAAAATTCAAACATTGTAGAAACTAAATTTGAAATATAAATAATAAAATACAAATTCAAATATCTCTTCTTGATATGGCTCTTGTGATGGGCCTTGAATGACCTCTTAATTAATCACTTTCTTGGGCTCTTGTAAGTAGACCTTTGGCTTCATTTGATAATGTGCTACATCAACTCCATCAGACTCAATTGAACTCTTCTCCGTAGAGTTGAAATCTAAGAAGTCATGTACTAATTGTGGGGCTAAAGTTTCCAAATCAATGTGGGTCAACCATGTGTCTTCAATGGGTGGCTTAATCTTCCAACGATCTAGAAAATGATGCTCAGTAGTTGGTTCAAGTGGAGCTTCATCAATGATGATACCTTCAACTTCAAGAAAAGAGGGATTTTGCATGTGGGGAACAATATCTCCTACAGGAGAGTTAGTCTGAACAAGTGGAGGTTTGTTAACTCCTTCATATGATAGAATATCTTCAATATTAATAACAAGATGGATTAGCATATCGGCAAGCAAATCAATGTGATAGGCATTAGATCCAATTTTCCTAAGAGTTTTAAAGGGGCCACAAGCTCTCGCATGTAATTTCTTAAACTTAGTAGTGTGATACCGCTCGGGACGAATGCGAATCAAAGCATAATCTCCTTCTTTAAATTCTCATGTTGACCTGTTATGATTTGCTCTCAAAGCACACTGATCATTACTTAGAGTAATTTGTTTTCTCATAATTTCATGGATGGTTTGAAAATCTTTGGCAAATGAAAATGCATAATCAGAGAATGCATGAGGTGGGAGGTCGCCTATATCAATGAGTCTTTTGGGATTTTGGCCATAAGCAATTTCAAAAGTTGAAGTCTTGATCGTCCTAGAAATAGTACTATTATAAGCAAATTCAGAGGTAGGTAGATGCAAGTCCCAATTTCCTAAACTCTTTCCTATAAGGCATCTTAAAAGATTTCCTAAAGTTCGAGCAACTCCCTCAATTTGGCCATCTGTTTGAGGATGAAAGGCACGTGAGAATTTTAATTTTGTGCCTAATAACTTTTAAAGAGTTTTCCAAAAATATAAAACAAATCGAACATCACGGTCAAACATAATAATTGATGATAGGCTATGTAGACGTACAATTTCCTTAAAAAGTAATCTAGCAATGTGGGAAGCATCATTGGTTTCAGAGCAAGGCAAGAAATTGGTCATCTTTGAGAAGAGATCAACTATGACAAATATGCCATCATATCCTTGAGTTGTGCGGGGTAATCCTAAGATAAAATCCAAGGAGAAATCTTCCCAAGGCCTATAGGGGTACCGACAATGCAACATATTGATCTGATTTTTGTTTGATGGTTTTTGCTTGCTTACAGATCGAACATTGGGCTACTATTTGTTGAGCATCTCTTAATTGAAGGCTAAAAAAATGACTTCCTATTAAATAGATGATCTTATCCTTCCCAAAGTGTCCGGCTATTCCTCCAGAATGTAGCTCGGAGATTAAAAATTCTCAAACTGAAGTTGTAGGACTACAAAGTTGTTTTCCCTTATAAAGATATTCATTGACAACAGAGAATATTATTTGAAGAGACAAAGGTTTATCAATATTTTCCATATAAAATTAGATTAAGGTCAGGAGGACACATATGGTACTCATCTTTGATTCGATAAAATTTTTAGTTCTAGAGAGCTTATGGTAAAACGCTACCCTAGATAAGGCATCAATAGGTTTATTTTCAATTCTAGATTTTTTCTTGAGAAAAAAAGAAAAATCTTGAAGAAATTCAACCCATTTAGCATATCTATGGCTTAACTTTCATTGAGTATTAATGAATTTTAAGCATGATAATCTGAGTTAAGAATAAACTCCTTATGTAAAAGGTAATGGCGTCAGTGTCTCAAAGATTGAATAACAACATAAAATTCTCTATCATATGTCGAATATTGTTGTTTAGCTTCATTCAATTTCTCAAAGAGGAAAGCTATTGGATGATTTTCTTGACCTAAGTTCAACCAATTTCAATGTCAGAAGCATCACAAGCTACCTCAAAAGCTTTAGAAAAATCAAGCCGCCCAAGTATTGGGTAGAGATTATTAAAACCTTAACCTGATCTAATGTTTTTTTGTGCTGCAGAAGTCAAGTGAAATTTATTTGGTTTCAAATTATCGGTTATTGGAGCAACAACTATACTAAAGTTTTTGATAAATCTCTTATAAAAATTTACTATGCCATGAAAATTGCACACGTCAGTGAAATCCTTAGGTGAGGGCCAATCTACGATTGCCTGAACTTTGGAAAGGTCAGGCTTGATTCAACAGTGGAAATAATGAATCATAAGAAAATCACCTCAGTTTATAAGAAGAAACACTTATTCAAGTTGATGTAAAATTGTTCTTTCCTGAGGATTTTAAATACTTTTTTGATGTGTTCTAAATGATCTATCTCACTTGGGCTAAAAAGCAAGATATATAGACAAAAAAAAATATTTCAAATAAAAGGTTTTAGGACGGTGTTCCTTAACCTCATAAACATACTCAGAGCATTTGAAAGTCCAAAGAGCATCACCAACCATTCATAAAGTCCGCTGAGGGTCTTAAAAGTAGTTCTCCACTCATCTCCAGATTGAATTCTAATTTAGGGATAACCACTTCTTAAATCAATTTTGAAAAAAAATTTGCCCCTCCGATTATATCTAACATGTCATCCAACCGAGGAATGGGAAATCTATACTTAATAGTGATCTCATTAATGGCCAGATTATCAATACACATCCTCGACGTATCATCTTTCTTTAGGGTTAGTAAAGTTAGAACGGCACAAGGGCTAAGACTTTCTTGAATAAATCATTTTTTAAGTAAGTCCTCAACGTGTTTCTTTAGTTCAGTATGCTCAGTAGGGTCCATCCAATAGTGGGGAAGGTTGGGGAGTTGTGAACCAGGGATCAAGTCAATGACGTGTTCAATGGACCTAAGAGGGGGCAACCTATCAGGTAGCTCATTAGGTGCAACATCACTAAATTATGAAAGAAGAGTTGAGACCACAACAGATATGTGAATCTCATTAGATTCAGGTGTTACTTCTTTCAAATGCAATAAATGTAGGAGGGGTATATCTAAAAACTCCTCTTTTATTGTTCTACATCCAATTGTTTTTATTTTTAGAGTTGCTGGAACACACAAGGAGTTGGAATCAAACTTCAGAAATGGTAATGTTCTCCATAACAATAGGATATCCTACAATCATTAATTGGAGCTTAGCATCTTTCTTAAGAGTGGATTAAGGTTGTAGATCAGAATTAGTTTTATGAGGTGTCATGGTGGGTACCTTTTCGAAAGGTTTGACAGGAATGAACTTATAATTTTTATTATTATGTTTAAAAACATAAGTATTTTCTCTACCACGGTGGATTACATTCAAGTCATGCAACCAAGGTCTTCCTAATAAGATGTGAACAATATCCATGGGGAGGACATCGCACAATACTTTTGATCTTCATAACTATCAATCTTGTTGTGATGGGTTGAGATGTATGATTGACCAAATTAACATGAAAAGGTTCAGGATGCGGTTCATTCTAATGATTGGCTCTAGTAATGGCATGGGTTGAGATGACATTCATTGCACTTCTTCCATCAATAATTAATCTACATCTTCTCTCATTACAAACAACATGCATACTAAAGAATATTCTTTCTCCTCCAATCCCAGTTTGTTTTTTGGTAAAAGTCAAACATCTCACTACATTTATTGGAGGGTCATTAAGGAATTCTAGGTCACCCTTAGAAAGAAGTGTCATCATAAACTTCTTCAATGTCATCATCAATAGGATTTTCGATTTCGTCCATAAAAATAATATGGGGCTTTACATTGGTTTTGCATATGTCCCTTTTTATGGTATTTAAAACACATGATATCGTTATTATTTTTTAAACTCCCATTAGTAGGAGCTTTGGGATGTTGGGTTTGACTAGTATGATGAGTGGCTTTAGCATCGAGTTTATGTGATGAAGTGGAGAGTGTTTGTCCTTTTAATTTTGAAAGTTAAAAGAGATGAGGATTTCCTTTGATTTTCTATTAACAAAGTGTAATGAAAGGCCTCTTCTAAGGTTTGGGGTTCAAATAACTCAACTTCATCTGTAATGTCCACTCTAAGACCAATGACAAATTTATTGGGCAATTGCCAATCTTTGTCAACGTAGTTGATTCTGGCAATTAGGTCTTCAAATGTGTTCAAGTATTCAGTCACGGGAAGACTACATTACCAAAACGTGCCCATGTAATTTTTTATCATGATGTCCAGGACAATATTTGATTCTTAACATCTCTTTCATTTCAATCCTAGCGAGAGTGTTCCTTCCTAACCTTCATTCTTTAGCTAATGTATTATTTCAATAAATTTTAGCATGACCAGTAAATTTCATTTTGACAAATGAAATTCTTTGATAATCATCCATCTTATAACAATCTAAAAAATCATCCATTTGGACTAACCAATCTAAGAACTTATTAGGATCATGGGTTCCATCATAGGACATCATAGGATCATAGGATAGAGCTTCAACTTTAATTTTCCTAAAGAGGTCATTAAAATCATCATTATTTCGATAAATATGGTCCCTTCTACTTTCATTTCTAAGATTAGGTTGTCTTCTACGAATTTGGTCTTCTCTTGGCTCTAAGAACGAATCATTTTCTTTTAATAGTGCAATGTGAATTTGGGTAGGTGAGGTGGCAGGGGGCTTATTCTTTTGAAGAAGGTTTAGAATTGCTTGCACTTGATCTTTTAAATCTTACATTTGATTTTTAGCCTCGTCAAATAACTTTTTTATTCTTAGTATCACTTTCATGACTCCTAAGATCTAAAGAATCAACCATTCGAGCTAAATTTATAATTTGATCTCAGGAAACTGATTTTGATGTCATGACGCCTTTCTCTTTTTTTTTTGTGAAGAGAAATGAGAGATGAAAAAAATAAAGAATATGTATATAAATAAAGTTAATCTTCAGATAAAGAATTTCTAGGTGATGAGGGGGGTACAAAGACCACTTACGTCCCAAGCTCCCCTTAGGTAATTTAAATATTTTTGCCTCAAATACACTAATGTTTATACACATATACTCTTATGAAAAAAATTTTAAATGCAATTTGCTTAGATCAACAAACCCATGTTCTTAAGATGGCAAAGTTCCTTAAGTTTTGACATAATAAGCAACTAGCCATAACAAGTAAAGCAGAAAACTTAATATTTTGATCGCATCTAGGTCAGGTTATATTTTATTTAAGTAGAGCACTCCCTTAACAAAATTTTCGCTCAAGAAAAAAAAATTTAGAGATAGGTTTACACAAGGGATGTAAGTCAGGTTTTATAGTGTAGTTCGCTAATCAGACTTCATGCTTACACCATAATTTTGCAAGAAATATATTAGATGTCCGAGCCATTAAAAGAAAATAAATCTATCAATAGAAGAAATTCACTAACCTCAACCTTTTTAGAATTAATTCATAAGCTTGAAGAAAAATTCCACCACAAGGAATTTCTTCTTAGATGTTTAAAAGTTCTTAATAAATCAGTTGCTTCCCAAATTTGTTTTGATACAAAATATGATGGAGGCAGGTGGCCTTTTTGATGAGATAAAGTACTAAAATTTGCTATTGATATTTGATTTTAAGTATAAAGATGTGATGCCGAGGTTTTGGTAGAATTTTAAAAGATTTAAGAGAGAATGGTGGCTAAAATAACAAGACTAGTCTGGATTAGGTTAGTTTGGGCTGAACTGAAATCACTTTGGCAATGTGGCTTAATAATGGGTAAGTGGTTAGAAAATATTATTGGTGGTTAGCTTAGGATGTCTACTTATGATCTAGAGAATAAGACTAGGTCTTAATATGCTCTTCATAGGTCTTGGTCAAGAGCTATGAAGAGGAGTTTGAAATGGTTCTGAGGCATTGGTTGTTGGTTTGTTGATATTATTAGAAGCTTAGAAAGTGGATGAAGAGTGGTGAAGAGTTTAAGGGCAAGTTTAATGGAAAATTAATGAATAACATAAAAGAAAAGCAAAGATAAATAACTAAACTCACCAAAGAAAAGGCAACACTTGAGGCCACCAAGCAAAAAGCAACAATAGAGAAAGTTCTCACCCAAATATTTCATTTAACAAATGATCCAAAGCATTACATATCAGCCTTATTTATAGAGATTACAATGATAAAAAGTAAATAAAATGAGAAGAAACTTTTAAAGGGAGGTGTGTGGCTATTAATGAGGAAAGTGCTAGCCACCTTCCTAATTTATTATTATTTTCTTTTCATGACCAGTCATAAAAGCCTCAAAATTTGAAAATTCAAACATTCTAGAAGCTGAAATTGAAATATAGATAATAAATACAAATTCAAATATCTCTTCTTGATATAGCTTTTGTGAAGGGACTTGAATGGACTCTTAATTGGGCACTTTTTTAGGCTCTTGTAAGTGGACATTCGGCTTCATTTTGATGATGTGCTAAATCAACCTTAGGAGTAGTTGAGTAACTATAAAACGCAATGTAACACATTCAAACAATAAACAGTTAAGGAATCCCTAGAAAAATTAATATTTCATTAAACTCGTGAACGACATCAAAATCATTGATTTCACTATATTCCTTCTCTACATTTACAAGCAAGTTCCTACTTGGATGCTCATTGGCATACAAGTCAATTTGGTGACAACTACATGATGCCTTCGTAACTTTGACCCAAATGCAGATGTAAATGATTTTCTGTTAATATTCTTATTATTTATAGTGTTACTATTATTAGATATAGTAGGGGCGACAGATTGAAATTGATTTTTTAAAAAAATGCATAACACACTAAAAATGTAGTAACCCTCTTAGAAACATAAAATTTTAATATTTGCTCAAAATATAATGCAAGTTCAATAATAATGCATATGATAGAATGTGATTAGGTGTCATTTTCTCTTAAATTAGTTCTAAAACTAGACCTAAACATAGAGATTTTTTAGGATCTTTAATGACAAATCTTCAAATTTGTTCATGTATTGAAAATATTTTTTCCTAGCTTCAATGATTTAAATTCATCAATTGCATCATGATATTATAGGCAAATATTTTTTCTTTTAATAGTTCATTCATTCAACCCATATGACAATAGGTTCGCTTGCTAACCTATCTCTTCACCTCTCCATGTTGATCTAGTAGATTTTAGTTTTAATCAATTAATTCCATTTTCACAAATTGCACCCACCATTCATCTTGCAAAATTTGTCTTTCAAAGAAATTATTCATATTTAGAAATCAGCCAAAAATAGCTTAAGGATTAATTTTACCATTATAGGTAGATACTTTCATTTTAACTTTTCGTTAAATCATCATATAAGTCAAATTTGTAATGTTTAGAAACAAATTTGGTCATGAAATGATTGTTAATAACACAATTTTTTAAGTACCACATTTTGGCAAAAATCAAAGAGTGCTAAATTAGCCAATAATACATTATGCAACAAATTTGAAAATAAAATAAAAGATAGGAGTTATACAATAACTAGGCCTCAAATGATCCAAGAAGATAACTTCCACCAGAATAGGTAGTTGCACTTTAACCTCACTAAAAGGAATCACAAACTTGCACTAATAAATTAAAATTTGAAAATAAAAAATTTTATTCAAGCCACAAGTGGAAATTATACGCCACAAACCACTTATAGCTCATAATTTGGGCTCATAAATCGCAACATGTATCAAGAAAAGTGTAATTTCTGCACATTAATTTTGCATCTTTGTTTAAATGCATAATCCCAACATCACCAACCTAACAGCAGTTCCATACAAATGATGCCATAGAACACCACCCAAAAAGATTGTTCCGCTTCCATTCTCATGACATTGCTTGTCTAGAATGAAAAGGCGGATGCAGGGTTCACAATGGTTACTCTCTTGAGTGTCATACAAAATTAATTATTTAATAATATTTTCTAATTTGCAAATTCTAATGATAAAAAATGATAATAAACAAAAGATAGTGTGAAAATTTTAAGATATTTCATCTCCATATACAATGGTTACTCTCTTGAGTGTCATACAAAATTAATTATTTAATAATGTTTTCTAATTTGCAAATTCTAATGATAAAAAAAGATAATAAACAAAAGATAGTGTGAAAATTTTAAGATATTTCATCTCCATATCATCCCATCCCAACTAGTTCATCATCTACGGTTTTGATAATACTTTGTGGCCGCATACAAATTGGTTCCACTAAAGGTGGAAAAAACTAAATTACTCTACTGATGTTTTATTCCCAAAATTTATAAAAATACTAAATTAGTCCCCATACTCCTTTATGGTTTAAAATAGTCCTAATTGACGATCATTTTAATGCATATTAAAAGATTCTAAAAACTAAATTGATAATTTTATAAACTTTGGGTTCAAAATGACCACATCAAAAGTCAACGGATAAGTTTGACAATTAAAAAGTGTGCAAGAATATTTAGATGTGATTGTAATAATTATGAAAAAAATGATTGAGGCTCCAATAAATTACTTCTTATCGATCGTCACTCGAAAGAATTTCAAAAGATATCAAGGTTAAGGTCATTCTCATACCTTGAGATCCGACTGCATTCAATCATGCCATTTGAGTAATCAACCATCCATAGCAAAGAAAAAGAAAAAAAAAATCATTAGCAAATCACTTGAACTTATTCAATACAAAGATGCAAATAAATAATTAATTGATATAAACTAAAATAGTTGAAAAACTAAAAAAATAATTCTTAAAAGTAGTTGTTTGCTTGCCTCCATTATAGCTTGAAGTTCACGTGTTACGATATGAAAAGAGCCTCTTTGGAAAATAATAATGGTAAGGATACATAAATCACCCCACCTTAGAGTCCCTCATACTGAGTCCTAAAATTATATAAATAAGATATATATACTTTTTTAAGGGGTTTGTTGACCTCATTTTGAGGTCATTACTTTTTCTTTAGAATCCTAGGATCTAGCTCTAGGAGTTCCTATTGACTATCTTAGAAAACTAGTATTGGCATCCATTTGCTTAGAAATTACAGCCACTTCCTATTTCTCTTGTGATGTCTCGCATTGATGATCTCAAAACTATCATCGTATGGTCGAGTGGTTAAAAACTATCATGTGGAGACTCAAGGAGAAGTTCCCAATAGGATCTTAAGCTCTAGGAAAACCTCTTCAGGATTTTATCATCACACACACATACAAAATGCACAAAATTCACTAAGTTGCACAAGATCGAAATAGAATTAAGCTTAAAGGATGGGTGAAAATGAGAACTTCTCCAGATGACCTCCAATGACGAAATGGACTGTGTTAACGCGTCCGGGAAACCAATTTTAGCTAGGAAAGACACTCATATTGCCATAATTTCGCGCACAAGAAAATTGCACGCAAATCGATGGATTCATCAAAACGACCTCCGATGACGAAACGGACCACGCCAACATGTCTGAAACGCAGAATTACTTAGAAAAGAAATCTATTTTGTTATGCTATGACGCACGAATAAAATGTACAAATTAAATTTTTATTTTTGAAATATTAAAAACTTTTATATTTATATTATTAATTATACTATTAATTTTAACACTAAACCCTATTTATCCCCTCACCCGTGCACTTAACCTTCCACTCAATCCCGCGGCTCGATCGAAGCCCTAGCTCCCGCGTTTCCTCCGCCATTCGCGAACAGGCTCGCCCTCCTCTTCCCCCACACGCGGCAATCCCCTACCATTCGCGCCCGTCCGCACGACTGTGCGGCTCGCCAGTTGGTGTCCACCTCGTGTCCGACCCTTCTTTTACTCGAGGTTGTATTTCCTCCGCCCTAAATGCATTTCTCATCTCCCTTTACCTGATTCGACCACCAGTGAGGATGGTAGGTGGCTGCTCTTCTCCCCTTTGCCTATAAAATCCTACCTGAAGGAAGATTTTGGGTTGTTGAAAATTTTCTAAGAGAAGGGAGGACTGAAGTTTTCGCTAGTTGTTGTTCGAGGCTTTTAGGAGGAGAGGGCTCTACCGAAGTTCCTTCTCTGCTAGGTTCTTGTGTGTTGGGTGTTTGGAAGCTTGGTGGCTTTTATTTTGTTTTCTTTTAGGAAATCTCAAGCAAGGTATTTATCCCTTCTCTTCTCTAATTTGTTGCCCTGCTCGATGCACATTGGAAATGTTAAAATAGGGAATGCATACATGAGGCTTTGTTTTATCTTAACTGATATTTCGTAATGGCATTGATATCATGTAATGGACCTTTAATACATTTATTGGATCTGATTTAGAAGTTCTATGTTGATTAGTTGAAATAGCAGTTTAGGGAAAGCATGTTTGGATCCATTGTCACATGCAAATCTTCTTCTTACGCTTCTATTATTTCTATATTTGTATGCTGAAAGTTCTAGTCTTCTTTCTTTTCTCCCGGTTGAATCAATTTATTGTTAAAGGAAGAGTAATTTTAGGGGAAAGGATTGCTGGCATTTCTTTTCTGCTCGAAATGCTTGGGAAGACACAGTTATGAACTCTGAAATTATGAACTCTGAATTATGAACTCTGAAATGATATTTGCTCATCTAGGATTCATGTTGAAAATGAAATATTGATGTCTTTTATTATTGTTATTCCTATCCAGATAAATGCTGAAAGTTCTGTACTGATTTTCCCCATTGGATTGGTTTGATTTTGGCTCCTTCTAAGCCGGATTTTAACTGAAAGTTCTGTACGGTTTTGCCCTTGTCCTGGGCTTGGTTTTGCTTCAAAATTGTTCTATTTTTGCCCCTTTCCTGGGCTCGGGTTGGCCTGAGATTTGGGCCCGGTTTTGCCCTGAAATGGTTTAGTTTGGTTCAGTTTTTGCCCCTTGTGTTGGGTCTGATTTTGTCTCGTGACAGCTGGGTTTTAGTTACCCATTGGGTTAGGCCTTACTTTTGGGTTGGCCCTGTCTTGAACATATTTGAGGCATGTTTTTTTTGTTGTTTTCTTTGATGTCTTTTACAATTGGAATACATAAACAGCTGAAATTTGGTTTCCAAGACTCTTGGTAGTTGCTTTGAGTCCTGTTTTGCTCCTTATAGTTGTTGCCCCTCTTTTCGAATCATATATTGGAAGGAATGATGTCTTTTGAGAGCTTTTAAAATTTATTTCATGAAGTCTTACTTTTGTTCCTGGTTTCTTCCTCTGTTCGAAACACCTGCAGCTGGAAATGTGAGATTTTTGAAGCTTTTTGGGCTTGCGTTGTGGCTCTGTGTTGCTTTTCCTGGTCTTGAGCCTTTCGGTTGTGAACTTTCTTTTGTAGGGTTGGGAGCTTATATCTTAAAGGGCTAGTGATTTCCCTTGGTTGTCCCTGGTCATGAGTCTCCATGCTGTGATTTCCTGTTGCTTGCTCCTACCCGTGAGCATCCCTATTGTGGTTCCTTTTGTGTCGTTAGTTAGTGGCTTTCCCTCTTTGGCTACCATTACCCGTGAATTGGTAAATATTGTTCTGGGATGGTGGTTTCTCTGACTGCTTCTACCCAAGTGCATCTGATTGGGATTCCCCTTATACTGTGCTCGGTTTTGCTTAAAATTAGGCTCAGTTTGGTGGAAATCATGTTATGTTCTTGGCTCTTATGTTCTTGGCTCTCTTTTGGTTATGTTCTTGGCTCTCTTTTGTTGGGTTTAATTGAGCTGAAATTGTGTCTTGTTTTGTCCCTATGTTGGGCTCGATTTGCTCCCTGTGCTAGGTTCGGTTTGACTGTCATTGGTTTTCCATCTTGTCCCTTTGCTGGCCTCGGTCTACCTTTTTACGGCTCTCTGTTTTATCCTTCTTGTGGGGCTCTGTTTGCCTGAGCTGTTAGGTTGTTGCTCTTCTTGCAGGGCTCGGTTTTAATTGAAGATTCTCCAGATAGCGTACCTCTTGAGATTGTTATTAATAATCAAGTTTGTCATCCTAAAAATTATGATTTCAATATGTGTTTCTACATGGGAATATTTGATATAAGCAGACCAACTCACTATCATGTCTTATTTGATGAAAATGGTTTCAATTCGAATGGTTTATAAGAGCTTGTTCATTCACTCTCTTACTCTTATGTATATCAAATAATGGCAATATATGTGGTGGCTTCTCATTTACTATTCCTACCCGAGAATACCTGCAGTGGTGGTTTTCCCTTGCTGCCCTTACCCGAGAGCATTAACATGGTTCTTTTATTTTGTTTGGTTGTTCCCTGATTCCCCCTTTGCTGAGAATCTGGTTTAGTGATTTTTGTCTGCTGCCTTTACTCGTGAGCATCCTAGATGATTTCCTTTTGTCTTGTTTGGTTGTTCTCTGCTACCCCTGACCGTGAGCCTTCACTTGTAGCTCTTTTATGTTAAATATGTTTGATTTGGGGCTTGGCTTTCTCCTCGTTGCCCCTGACCGTGAGCCTTACTATTGTGATTCCTTGGTTTGTGTCGTGGTTGATTTGGGCTTAGCTTTCTTCTTTACTTTCCCTTAACCGTGAGCCTTACCTTGTGATTTCTTTATATGGCAAATTGGAGGGTAGTGGTGTTGGGTTGCTCTCTTTATGGTCCCTAGTCGTGAGTTTGTTTTGGGGTTGGGCTGCTCTCTTTGTGGTTTCTGGCCATGAGCTTGTTTTGGTGGTTGGGCTGTTCTCTTTCTTGTCCCTACCTGTGGGATTATTTCGGGACTTGGTCGTCCCTCTTGGCTGTCCCTCTCTGTTGCCCCTAGCCTTGAGCACTTATTTGGTTTTATTTGGATAATTTCGCGCTTATATGATATGGAAAGCTTTTGGTTGGAGGTTGGAGTTGGAATTGGATGTTGGAATTGGATGGCTTTAGTGTCTCCAAGATTTTAGGAATTTCGAAAGTTGTCATTAGTGAATTTGCTTGATTTGTGAAATTTGAAGGCTTCTACAGCTTGTGTTGAAAAACATGAGATGATATAAATCGGATTCATAAAGAATTTAAAAGGAAAGCTTGTCAAATTGTCATTCATAAAAAAGTTTTGGAAGTTTGACATTAAAATTTTGGAAAACATAAATGCCACACTTGGGTTCAGGCTTGGGTGTGTGAGTACATATAGGTGATGGAGCTGTGGGTGAAATTGTCACATTAGTTTTGGGCCCGTTTCGACCTATTCAAAACAAGATTTGGAATGGATACCCTTCTTAGGTTGATCCATTTATGAAATTCGAGAAAATGATATCCTTCTTGGATTGATTCAAGAATCTTGAGCCCTCCTTTTCAAACCTTTTTGTTACAAGTTTTAAGGGTTGATTCACCCTTCGTCTTTTCGATCATTTAGGTGGATCAGCTCCTCTCTCATCCTCATTTTTTCTTTTTTTTTTCCTTGTTCTTGATTCTGTTTTCAGTGCTTATGTCTGACACATAAGTGCTCCCCGAGGAAAGAATATGATATTTTGCTATATATGAAACCATCAAGCAAGGTCGCAAGTAGGTCGGTTTTGTTTTGGGGCTTAGAGCGGTGATGACAAAGGCAACAAAGGCACGCCGGCGGTAGAGCAGAATGATATTTTATCCTACGACATCAGAACCAAACCCTGGGATCTGATAAATTATAAGATGACTGTATCATTCACCTACACAATACTAGTGGGGGACCCGTACCTTCTTAGGTTGTTGGCGGTCCTACGCCCGATGGCGTAATCGACTTGTTGACCACTATACTTTTCAAAACTGATAACATGATAAGAACAAACACAATATTTATAAAAATATTTTCACAACATTGATACAATTTCCTTTTTGTATGCCTGAAATCCATGTGCATGTTAAAATATAAATTTTTAAATGTGATACGTTTGGTTGTCCACTTGTTGATTACCGATACTGCGTGAAAAAGTACCCTCCTAAGTTAGGTTTAGTAGGGCACTCTCCTAGTTGAGTAGTGAGCTTTATACATCTGGGTGACCGATAGTAGTCTTCGACGTCCCTCGGCTATTTGAGCCTGGCCCCGACCCGAGTGCTTGAGTTCCTCTCTTTTTGAATTTTTCGTATGTTTTATTGAAATTTTTGTGCAAAGCACTCGTGTCCCTTTTCTGGGATCTTCCCGAGATTTTGATAATTTTTTTGGAAATGTCATTTGTCAATTTTCCCAAGTTTTTCCGTCATGAGTCATTTGTTGATTTTTACCGAATTTTCCGTCGTGGGTCATTTGTGGATTTTCTCGAGTTTTCCAGGCAATATTTCTCTTATTTATACAGTGTATGCTAGCTCAATTAAAGGAGCAGCAGACTTCCCAAATATACAGGTTTGATTTACAATACAGCATTTTACTCTGCAGCATATTGTATTGTTCTTCTTCTATGTCGCACATTCTACTGTTCTTTTCTTTTATAATGCATGTTTTATAGTTCTATTATACACTATACCTTAGTGTAGAAAAATCTAATGATTACATGTACCCTTTAAAAATAATATCAAATCCGACGGTGCTACGACGAGGATCTTGGAGCGAACACCTTGGGCAGCACGACGAGGACACTCAGAAGAGCAACGTTAAAACAAATTCATATCACTAATCACTTTCCTTAATTTAAATAACAACCCATAGGATTTCGAGGTGGTTTGCCTAGCGCAGCGTACTCACATATCACTTTTAGACTTTTGCATAACCCTGTTGTGTTATTATAAGTTCTAACACTTTAGGACTGAGGTTATTGTACGGTACAGTATAAATTCTCCTATTTTTTTGGGTTATTTGCACGATTAGATATCGTGCGAACATAATTCCTAAATTCTAAATAAATTGTAGGATTAAGCATTGAACAACATCATTTCAAAGATATAAAGCCAAACAATAGGATAGTTGGGAGGTCACCAGAGTTCTCACTGGATCTGTGATATCCCCTACTCTGCGCTCCTCTGGATTCCTTAAAATAACTGTTCCAATTTGAGCCACTCCAGTTTGATTTTCCCGTGTCCAATCTTGAAAACCTAAACTTTGAAATCTGAAAAAGTAAAACCACTTATCTTAATCGAGAGTCTTTTTAAGTGACCCCGGTCATTTAAGATGTAATTAACTATAGGGGCTTGCCTCTATAGGGAACTTGGAACCCAGGTAAAATAAATCCTATCTAATTCCTAAATTAGGTAGGGGAACTTGTTGGCCTCATATAAAATATTTCGCAGACCAAATGGATGTCACAAACTCCTTAGTTTAGGTGGTTGAGTCTACTGACAAGTGGTATGCTTATCCCTCTGGATAGTATATTACTTGTGGCACCGTGTTCATCCATCCAAACTGCTTAATATGTGAGATTCGTTTGGTCTCATCTATTTTTAAATTAAAATGTTACTTTCAAAAATCATATTTACATCAAAACTATTTTCATATTTACAAAAATCATATCCCTTTTTCAAAATTAAAACGGCCGACAGGATCATTTGTCTTATTCTATAAAAATGTCAATTTAGCCCCTATACTCTTTGAATATGGGCTGAACTAGTCCCTAAAGAGGATTATTTCAGCCAAAGCTTGAAGAGTCCAGGGAGAATTTTGACACTTTTATAAACTCCATGACTAAAATGACCCAATATAAATAATCATGGGATCATGATGTGCAACAGCCAATACATGTCCGGCCAACTTTGTGTGTGTTGTATTATGTGAGTTGAGTTTTCTTTTAGGCCCTCTCATACAACCTTTCTGTATCTTTTCCGTATTAATATATACTTGCCCTTGGGCTTTTTTTTCATATATATATATATATATATATATATATTATATCTACCTTGATGCTAAAATTTGCTAACCTTGGAGCGAAAAATCCTTCAGAGTAATTTCACAGAGTCTGTAAACGTCAATGCTAACATTTGCATTTTGCAACTGTAGAGACAGTTTTGAAGCGCAATCCACTGCTTGTAAATTGGTTATGAAGCTTTGTTTCTGCAAGTGAGCTACATATTTATTCAGAGCATGGCAACATCTAGTGTGGTTTTTTATCTTATTTCCGCATTCTTTATCAATACTTCTGGTATCTGGGAAGACAAGCGGACAAACTGTGGCAAAAAAAAAAAAAACATAAATGTGCTATTTTAAAAAGTTGAGTACAGTGGACCTAACAAAACTACATGCCATAAAGTGAAGAAATAAAAAGCTAAATATTGTTCTCAAACTATTGATTTTAATGTCTATACTTTACATAAGCTCAATCAAATCAATTTGACAATCAAAGAAAAAAAATTTCTCACACGGACAAAAATATATTGCATCATAAATCAGCTGTCAAAAAAGTTCTGAAGAGTATTAACCCAATGTAATCTTTACCTCCATTGACGTTGCAGTTGGACACGCTTCGAAGAACTTTCGTAGCAGATACTGTGTCGAGTCTACTCGATAACCATCTGAGTACAATGCTTCGACAATCATCAACTCTCGATGCTTTTTCCGTCAAATTATGCATCTTTCCCATCCTCGTTATGCCACTGTCTCTCATCAAAATCTTCTCTGCAGCATTGAAAATAGCATTCTGACATACTTTGCTGCAGCACTCATTCACCGGGTCAACTTTCTTGCAAGCAGCGAGGAGTTTAGAAGAGTCAATAGCACTCTCAACCCCATTGACATCGCCAATGGGGCACAAACCTTCGCTAAGATTTGATGGATAAATTGAACAAATTTGCCGAAGCTCAAAACTGGCTCCCTGACTTCCTAAAATCTGGAGGATATCTGATAGGCAATAGTTTGCATGAGTAGAATCCAGAGCGAGCATCCCCGTCTGCTTGCTTGATTGACCTAAAAGGATAGCGAGCGTAGCATGCAACTGTGGGCAACAAATCACATTGGCCAACAAAGGTGCGAAAGAAGTTAAGCAATCGACGGCAGTGGTTTTCATCAAATCATTGGTGGCGCTGAAGTTTAGCCCACAATGCCCTAGGGAAGCAGAGGAAACCTGATAAAATTTTTGATACAGTGTCTCTCAAAAAAAAAGGACTTTACATACTCAGCGCTCAATTCCTATGTATTAACATATCAGTCACCCAAACTCCATTTTTTAACGTACAAACCATCCGATTCCTATGTTTTCGGAATAGGACAAGTGGTATGTTGGTAAAAATTGAAGTTAAGATGCTTGATATGTTAATACATAGAAATTGGGTAGTAGGTATGTAAATCTCCCTAAAAATAAAGACAGATTTACGTACATACCACTCAATTCATATGTATGTACATATCTAACACCCAAGCTTCAATTTTTACATAATGCCACCTTACCTATACATAAAAATGTGTATTTGACATTTTAAAAGTTAAAATAGTGGCATTTTTATGTGATATGAAGAAAGTATATTTTAGGTGCTACATATGTAAATACATAAGAATTCTATGGAATGTATGTAAATTTCCCAAAAAAATCTGTAGAAAGACGAATGATTTTCTGCCATCACTACCTGATAGTTTTGGTGTGGTACTGTTCATAAAAGGAGCCAAAGGGGAAGGTGTGAGCAATGGAATAAATGGACGAGGAGAACCATTCGGCGAAACATAAGGAAGGAGAGTATTCTCGTTGTTTGAGTTGGTTGAAACAATGGCATGATTCAGCAGCGAGCTATTAGCAGAAACAAAATCTAATATGCTGAAAATATATTGTAAGCCTGAAAGAACTCAATATTGTTACTAAATATTACAGTGTATAGAGTACAAAATAGTTTATTAAACCGAGTACTAGAAACCAGTGTCAAAGAGCTAAGAAATTGACCAAAGTACCCACAAATGGAAAAATTCAATATGTGCCCTATTATGAAAGCATGTTACAAAATAAAATAGAAGGCATTTACATACATAACGCCCAATTCCTATGTATTTACACAGCTAATGCCTAAACTTTATTTTTTACATTTATACCACCCAAATCTTTCATATCACATAAAAAATATCACTATTTTAACTTTTTGAAAGTGAAATACACTTTTTCAGGCCTAGGTAAGGTGGTACATATGTAAAAATTGAAATTTAGGTGTCAGACATGTAAATACATTGGAATTGAGTGGTATGTATGTAAATCTTACAATAAAATATGTGGTAAACACTGAGAGCTACCTTTTCAAAGAAACTCATTTGTGCGTTCTTCTTCTAAGTTTTTTTTATTAAAAATTATATATTAGTGGTGTTGCAAGAGATTTTGATAGTGGTAAAACTATCTAAATATCTGAACATAGGCAAAATCAGCCAACTTTAAGAGAGATGTAACGCAGTAAGTATCAGAGTGCAGAACCTTTCGAGTAGATGAGATTGAAAAAAATATGTTGAATTTTAAACGCCCTTACCAAATCATAAGATGTTAATACCAATTCTATGTTAGAATCTTCATGAATTTATAGGAAGCTTGACTGAATTTGTCTTTTGAAAAAAAAAACATAATAAAACAATGTCTCTCCAAAATAGCAATATTATACTTTAATGAGTTAATGAAATTGTATGGATTACTTAAAATTATGATATGATATTTATGAGTTTTATCCCGGAAACTTTATGGAAAACTGACAACTTTTTTTTTTTCCCGGGAAAGATGAGCTTAAAACATAAAATATAAGGTTTGAACCTGCGATCTCATAGTGGGGATCTACACCCTCAACTACTATGTCGCGAGTAATTGCATGCAAAAAATGATAACTTCATTAAAAGTTTTAACTGCTTTTCATTAACAGGCTGATAGATAAGCTGAAGCAGTTTAATAAAAGTTTGGGTGATCTGCTACAATGTCTGATATGTAAACAGACAACTAAGTGGAATTACATAATACCTATAGCTGAGTTTATATATATAATCAATCGGTCAATGGGTGTCTACAAATTTGTATAAATTAAAAATAGTTACGAGATTTTAACTATAAAAACCTTTAGATTTAATTGAACTTTCAATTCTATTTAAATCTAATAAATGTGCATGATCATTTACATATGCATGTGTTTGCATAATTTGTAGTGAGATATTCACACCAAAAAAAAAACTCATTTTTAATTATAACAACAATAAGTTTATTATAAATGAGAAAAAGAGAAGTTAAATTCAAGCGGAAAGAAAAGCTAATGATCTAAACCAAAAAAGTTTATTAAGAAAAAACATAAAAATTTAATTTCTTGAAAAATAATAGGGGCGATGTAAAGTTACATAATGTACAGGGCCAATAGCTTAAAAGTTCAAGAAAAAATAAATAAATAAAATATTATCCCAATTATACATGCATCTAAATCACCAACCAATTCATTGGATTTTTCACAATTTCCGCAAATCATAAAAATAAAACTTTTACACTAGGCAAAGATAAAGACACTTTTGATGCAAAATCATAAAACATGCTTTATTCATTCCAAAAGATAATTTAAAAGAATATAAAATGCTACAAGAAGCCTGAGAACCGATACAAATTTTAGCAACAATGAAAAAAACACCTCCAAAATGAAATCGGTACAATCAAATTTTGATAAAGTTTTAATCAAGAATGCATCAATTACCAAATAGCTTAGAAGCATGAATACAGGAGAAATCACCAATTGTTGAATTTAGTTCCAATGTTAGCAAAAAGACATTTGTCCCCTGAAAGTTGTGAGCATAACTTGCAAAGCACTTTAAAAACACATATCTAATAGTATACAAAAGCAGTGAGAAAATAAATTAAATTTTATATCATTCTTCAATATTTAAAAATTTTTTACAAATTTTAAAGGTCCTGTCTATAGCCCAAGGAGCCAAAATAAGTAATTCCATAAAAATCATCCAAGATCAAGCCTAAAAATGTAAATTTTAACTCAATAAACTTTTCCAATAAGAATAATAAGTTCTCAATCTTAATTTCAGTAAAACATTAAAAATCTCATTATAGCATTTCTCGTACTATCTTATTATTAACTCATTCTTCTCGTTCTCCACCACTGCCACTCTTCCCTTCTATCAATCAGGAATAAATGAAATCAGGCAGAATAAAGAGTTTCCTTCTTCGCAATACTGCAAAGAAGGAAATATTATATTTGCATAGATTCTTTCCTTTTAGCTGAATAATTAGATTATGAATATGTATTAATTAAGTTACTTAATTTAGATTATACTGAATATTATGTATCTAAAATAGATTGTACAAACTATTATTTATTGGAATGAAAGCAAAGGAAAAGGCATTCAGCCTATTTGCTCAAAATATTGACATGGTATCAGAGCCTGAATCCTTGAAATTTTAACTTTTGTTATCTTTGGCAGGCATCTTCAATTGCTTCCTCACCGGAGCGCTCGTTCTTGTCTTTGACTTCTGCTGCATCTTCGTCGTCCGCTTTGTTTGAGTTTTGTCGCTGCGATCGACTCCCTTCGATCGAACCTCTGGAGCTGCATTCTGCGGCATCTTCTCTGGTGCGGCATCTTCTTTGATCGACATCTTCCGAGGTTTTCTTGATCGACTAGTTCGTTCTGCGGCACCTTCGTTCTGTCGCGATCCGCTCGTCCGACATCTTTCGATACTGCGGCTTCGTTCTGCGGCACCTTCGTTCTGCCACAATCCACACATTCGACATCTTCCGATACTACGGCTTCGTTCGTTCTGTGACACCTTCGTTTGATTGACATCTTCTGATACTGCGCCACCTTCGTTCTGCCGCAATCCGCTCGTCCACTCCAAGTTCTATCGCGATCGTCGCTCGCTCTGCCGCGATCCACTCGTCCGCTCTGAGCTCTGTCGCGATCGTCGCTCCAAGTTCTGTCGTGATCCGCTCGTCTGTTCGTTCGCTCCTTCCGCGATCCACTCCGTTCTACTGCGATCCACTCCGTTCGATCGTCACGATCGCGACTGCTTCAAGCTTCGTCGCGCTCTTCGATCTTCAACCCTAACCTTTCAAGTTGATTTAGATCAACGATTTGAATTTTATTTATCTTGGATATTTCGATCGACGATCAATCTAGTTAAAATGTCTTTTGAAATCTTAGCTATCAGATTTACAGGAAAGAACTATGTCGCATGGAAAATTCAGCTAAGAATGTTCTTAAAAGGGAAGGAGCTTTGAGGCCATATTGATGGTCTTCCCCAGCTCCTACTAAAACAAAAGATCGTGATTAATGGGAAGCAAAGGATGCTCGGATTGTTTCCTGGATTTTTGGATCTATTGAGGCTCATATGATGAACAATTTACGATCATTTCGCACGTCTAATGAAATGAGAGAATGCTTGAAGCGCGTTTATAATCAAAATAATTTTGTGAAACGCTTCCGATTAGAATTTGACATGAGTAATTATAGTCAGGGTAATCTTTCAATCAAACAATATTATTCTGGCTTTTTAAATTTATAGAGCGAATATATTTGTATTATCTATGCTAAAGTGTCAAAAGAGAACTTAGCTAGTCTTCAAGCTATTCATGAAGAACGTCGTCGTGATCAGTTTTTAATGAAACACAGACCTGAATTTGAAACTGCTCGAGTTGAGTTGCTGAACAGAGATCCGGTTCCGTGTTTGGATGTTTGTTTTGGGCAATTACTGCACAAAGAACAAAGATTGGCGACACAAGCTACTATCAGTACAACAGGTGGATCATCAAAAATAATTAATATGGCATAAGCTGCTAAGACCAAAGGGAAAGGGCCAGTGAAGTGCTACAGCTGCAAGAAATTTGGTCATATTGCATGGAATTGTGAAAAAAAGGTATGTAATTATTGCAAGCAAAAGGGACATACTCTTACGGAGTGCCCAACACAACCCCAAAATCGCAAACCACAAGCCTTTCATGCCACAGTATCCGACAATCTTGCCTCGACTTCTACTGTTGCTGATAATAATCAATCAACTGTCAGACCCTATATGGTTCAACAGATGATTCTCGCTGTATTTTCTGCTCTCGGCCTTCAAAGGAAAGATAAAACTATTTCTTCGATTACTTCTCCTTGGTTTGTTGATTCAGACGACACAAATCATATGACTGCTGAGTTATTGTATAATCAATGATCTTACACTAGTACTCAGCATGTTCAGGTTGCTAATGAAAAAAATATTTCAATTACGACAGTTGGTGATATTAACTCATCCTTCAAACATGTTTTGGTTTCTCCTAAATTATCTACTAACTTACTCTCTGTTGGTCAAATTGTGGATAATAACAGTGAAGTATATTTTTCTCGTGATAATTGTATTGTGCAGGATCAGGTGTCGGGGAAGATGATAGCGAAGGGGCCTAAAGTGGGCAAACAGTTTCCATTATAATTTACTATTCCTCAGAATATTTCATTAGCATCTTCAGTTGTTGAGAATAAGGCAAACATCTGGCATAAAATGCTAGGTCCTCCAAATGATATGGTGTTGAAGCATTGACATAAAAGTGGTGTTTTTTGTTCTACAGATAAGAATATAACAGTTGACTGTTCTGTTTGTAAACTTAGAAAAAGTAAGGCATTATTTCTTCTTATTTCAAGCAGTCGTGTCAATAAATGTTTTGACATTATTCATAGTGATATTTGGGGAATTAAACCAGTTATTTCACATGCTCAATATAGATATTTTGTGACATTTATTGATGATTACAATTGATTTACTTTGATCTATTTTTTGTGTTCCAAAACAGAAGTATTTACTGTATTTCAAATATTTTTAGCATATGTTGAAACTTAGTTCTTTGCTCGCATTAAAACCTTACGATCTGACAATAGCGGTGAATACATGTCTCATGAGTTTCAAGCATTTCTCTAGAATAAAGAGATTGTTTCACAACGTTCATGTCCCTATACACCGAAACAAAATGGAGTTGTTGAACGAAAAAATCGACATCTATTGGATACCGTGCGTACATTACTGATATAATCTTCTGTTCCAGCTAAATTTTGGACTGAAGCTTTATCCACTGCAGTTTATATCATTAATCGCTTATCATCTCAACAATTGAAGAAAGAGTCTCCCTATTATCGAATTTTTGATAAACACCATAATTATCATATATAAGAGTCTCCCTACTATCGAATTTTTGATAAACACCATAATTATCATATACTACATACTTTTGGATGTGTTTTCTTCATTCATCTACCTGAACATGAACGTCATAAATTGGCAGCTCAATTAGTACGATGTGCCTTTATGGGGTATAGTCATAATCATAAAGGTTTTGTGTGTCGTTATTCAATTAATAGTCGATGACATATTTCTCGAAATGTGATTTTTTTTTAACATGAATATTACTTTCAGCATCACGTGTCCACATCAGATACAGTTATACTTCCACAATTTGATAATTTTGTTGTTGATAAACGGTTCAAGCTAGACATTGTCTATACACGACGTCTGCCCCCTTCATCTTCAATCCTCCCCGACCCTGGTTATTGATAAACGGTTCAAGCTAGACATTGTCTGCCCCCTTCATCTTCAATCCTCCCCGACCCTGATCCAGAAATTGCTCCAATAAGTATTTGACGATCAACCCGACGTATTCGTCCTCCAGATAAATATGGGTATTCTGCAATTTTAACTAATAATATTCTTCCTACCTCTTACTTTCAAGCTGCCAAACAGACTTGTTGGGTCAAAGCCATGAAACAGGAACTTCATGCACTTCAAGACAATCACACTTGGGATATTATTTCATGTCCTATAGGTGTTAAACTCATTGGTTGTAAATGGGTTTATTCTCTTAAACTGGCTCTCTTGACAGATATAAGGCAAGATTGGTAGCTCTTGGCAATCGACAAGAATACGGGATTGATTATGACGAAACATTTGCACCGATGGCTAAGATGACAACTGTCCGACTTGTGTTATCTATTGTTGCATCTAAAGGCTGGTTCTTAAAATAGATGGATGTTAAGAACGCATTCTTACATGGGGATCTCAAAGAAGACGTCTATATGACTCCTCCAGGCTTATTTTCTACACCTTCACATGATGTTTGTAAACTCAAACGGTCCCTATACGGTTTGAAAGTGCCTAATTTGAAAAGTTTTGCAATACCCTTATTAGCTTCTCTTTTACTCAAAGTCAATATGATTCATCATTATTTTTTGCAAGACTAACAAGGGAATTGTTTTGTTGTTAGTATATGTTGATGATATTGTCATCACAGGATCTGACAATCAACTGATGTCTCAGCTACAGAAACGTCTTCAGGGTTCTTTTCATACGAAAAATTTAGGGTCATTAACTTATTTCTTAGGACTCGAGTTTCACTCTTCTGCCGCTAGTATTTTTCTTCATCAGCACAACTATACGAAGGGACTCGTTGCTTTGGCTGGTCTTTAAGATGGTCGCTCCACTGATACCCCTTTGGAAGTAAATGTTAAATATCAAAAGAATGATGGTGACTTTCTATCTGAATCATCTCTATATAGACAACTAGTTGGCAGTCTCAATTATCTGACAATTACGCGTTCTGATATTTCTTTTATTGTGCAACAAGTTAGTTAAATTATGCAAGCACCTACGCATCTTCATTTACTGCAGTTTGACGTATTATACGATATTTGAAAGGTACTTCTCATCGTGGTTTGTTCTTTTCTGCGGATTCTTCTATCACATTAACAGCCTATAGTGATGTCGATTGGGTTGGTTGTTTTGATACACGCTGATCTATTGTTGGATGGTGCATGTTTCTCGGCAACTCCTTAATCTCTTGGAAGAGCAAGAAACAAGATCGAGTGTCTAAGTCATCTACTGAATCAGAATATTGTGTTATGTCCTCTGCTTGTTCTGAGATCATTTGGCATCGTGGCGTGCTGGTTGAGCTTGGTTTTCCTCAGCTTGAGTCTACTTCTCTTCATGCAGATAATACTAGTGCTATTCAGATTGTTGTTAATCCCGTCTTTCATGAACGCACGAAACACGTTGAAGTGGACTATCATTCCATTTGAGAAGTCTATGAGGAGGGTGTATCTCTCTTCCTCATATCCCTTCTGATCTTCAAACGGCTGATATATTTACTAAAGCTCTTTCTCGACAGCGACATCAGTTTCTTATCAACAAATTGATGTTTCTTGACCAGCCAGCATCAATTTGAATGGGGATATCAATCAGGAATAAATGAAATCAGGCAAAATAAAGAGTTTCCTTCTTCAAAATACTGCAAAAAAGGAAATATTATATTTGCACAATTTTTTTCCTTTTAGCTGAATATTTAGATTATGAATATGTATTAATTAAGTTACTTAATTTAGATTATACTGAATATTATGTACCTAAAATAGATTGTACAAACTATTATTTATTGGAATGAAAGCAAAGGAAAAGGCATTCAGCCTATTTGCTCAAAATATTGACACCTTCTTGGGACATAATGGATTAGACTCACCCAAGCACTATCAGAGATGGGATAGATAATGCCTACGTCCAACAACTTCACTACCTCCTCCTTAACCACCTCCTTCATCACAAGGTTAAGTCTCTTATGCGAGTCAACCTTGGGTTTGTGATTCTCTCTATTAAAATCCTATGCCTGCACGAAAAAGAACTAATACATTTAATTTCCACTATGATCGACCCAAAGACTTTCCTAAATGTCCTTAGGACAATCAATAGTTTTTCCTCTTGTAACTTACTCAAATCCAAGGAGATAATCACTGGTCGTGCAAAGAGCTTTCCTAAGAAAACATTCTTCAAGAGCATAGGCAGAACTTCGAATTCCAACTCAGGGGCTCTTTCTATGGATGGCACTAAGGGCTTGGCATGGGCAATGGTATCCATATCTAAGACTATGAAGTCTACTGAAAAGATAAATTTATTCAGCATAACCAAAACATCTACTATAAGCCCCTGGGAAAAGTCAAAGATCATTTAGCAAGTTCAAGTGTTATAAGGATAGGCTAGATTTCTCCTAGTCCTGACCTCCTGAAAATGAATAAGTGAATGAGTTTTATACTAGCTCCTAATACATATAAGGCTTTCCAAAAAATTTCTCTCTTATGGCATGGAAGATGATGAAATCACCAGAGTCCTTAAGTTTCTGAGGGAGCTTCTTTAGATAATATCACTACACTCATCACTTAGAGCTACAATCTCAAAATGTCCTAGCTTTATTTTCTTATTGAGAATGTCTTTATGAAATTGATATAACCATGCATTTTTTCTAAGGCTTCAACAAAAGAAATGTTAATTGTTATTTTCTTGAACACTTCCAAAAAATGTCAAAAAGTATTGATCAAGCCTGTGTTTTTGAAGCATTTGGTGAAATGATGGGAGTGATCTTTCTGGTTCCTTCCTAGGAAGTGAGTCCGATTTTCCTGAGTCCGAGATAAATTTTTCACAGTATTTTGGGCTTAGGATTGACTTCTTCCTCAGTGTGTTCCTATCTATTAACTTCTTCTAACTCTTTTTCCCACTCTTTAATTTAATAGCCTTAACATGATCATTCCCTTTGTCTTTGATATTCACTTCAGTATTGCTAGTAGGGCTGTAAACGAGTCGAGCTTGAGCGAGCTCAGGCTTGGCTCGTGTTCGGCTCGTTCGAAATAGCTCGTGTTCGAAATCGGCTCATG
>NW_018235897.1:102320-116809 GCF_001263595.1 Phalaenopsis equestris
GGCTCGTTAGGCTTAACGAACGAGCCGAACACGAGCTACTTAACGAGTCGAACACGAGCTGTTCACGAACAACAAGCCAAATTGACAACCCTAATTGCTAGGTAAGATATCCTAGTGTCTGTTGCTCAATAAGTTCTTTATCTATCATAACATTTTGCAGGTTGACTTTGCAATTGATTCCCCATTTGCATCACAATCTCTTCCAAAGATAACTTCTTTTTTAAACTATGTATTTGAAAAGAATCCAGGTGAGTAGGTCGTTCCAAGGTTGTTACTACCCTGCTTATTATAATTACATTTTGGATAGGATTGGTTGTTCCCCACCTTTGGGTTACTATACCTTGGTTACTATTATTTTAGTTAACGTCAGGGTGATTCTTTAGGCCTGGATTGTAGGAGTTAGAATATGGGTTATTGAACCTATTGGTCATCGCTTTCATAGATTCTACATGCAAAGCATTATGCTAAACGAGTTGTCCATAAAAATTTTCTTCTATTAGTGATGATCCTAATGATGAATTAAACTCTGGATTGTCGAACATCCTGGAAATAATGACTACTTGAGATGTAATAATTGATACTAAGTTTGTATTATGAACGCTAACTTTATAGGATCAACCCTAACTGATAGTCATTGAAAATTATTTGTTGTCATTTCTTCAATCAATGTATATACTTAAATGCCTTAGACATAAGTGAACTCCCTATTGCCACATCTATTATGGACCTAAGAGATCCCACCAGCTAATTATAAAATATTTGAATTATGAGCAATCAGACAAGTCGTGCTGGGGATATTTTATAAAAAAATCCTTGAACCTCTCCAAGGCTTCATAAATTAATTTAATCTAATTCGGTAAATGAAGTAATGTCATTCCTAAATTTTGTCATTCTAGATGAATGAAAATATTTTGTTGGAAATTTTTAGGCTAGTTCATTTCATGTGGTGATATAAACCCTAGTGCTAAGTGTCACAATCCGGTCGATAGCTTTGAATTAGCCAAGTTAGAAATTGCAGTCGAATAGTATTAACATTTAAATATCTATCAACAGATTTAGAAACTTCCAATATATAAAAAATTCAATAATAATCTACAAAGTACAATACACAAAAATCAAAACATCCACAAACTATAATATAGTTTGTAAACAACTTCTCAGATCAGAACATAACTGTAAATCACTACTATTAAGAAAATAATGCAGAATGAAACTACAATCACATCATAATATGGTACATATATGTTGTAGTCATCACCTATAAACTAAAGGTCCGTTTGGGGCAGCTTATAAGTGCGGCGCCGTTTTAAAAACGCCGCCTATGTGTTTGTTTTGCACGTTTTTACAGATTATTTGAAAACTGCGTTTAATTTTTTCTATTACACGCAGATCGCAGGGTTATACCAGTGATCCGCGTTTTTGTGCCTCGTCTTACGCCTTTACCCCTCTCTCACGAACCTTTGCTCTCTGGCTACTCCGCCGCTTCACCTCGCCGTCGTCCACATCGACTCACCGCCGGCCACCCTTCACCTCGCTGTCGTCCACCTCAACTCACCGTCGGCCACCCTTCACCGTCGTCCACCTCAACTCTCCGTGGAGTTAGATTCGTCTCATCCATCTTTCAACTACCCTGATTTCTCGATCTCTACCTGTAATTGGCTTTCTCAGTGCAGAGAAAGGAGAAGGGGATCTATCCCCACCCTTTAACTTTGCTAATTTCTCGATCTCTGTATGGAGATGGAGACGGCATTGACTAAGATCGAGAGAGCTCATCGGATGTACCGGGAATTAAAGCATCGAGATGCTCTTGAGCTCTATACGGAGGCGCTAGGGATGGCGAAGAACAAATCTCAGAAGATCGCGCTGCATAGCAACTGGGTTGTTTGCTATCTTAAACTCCATGACTTCAAGAAAGTTTTCACAGTACCTTTTTTATTTTTTTTTTCCTGGTTTTGTAGGTTATCTTGAGCTGTTAATGGGAAAAGCGGTTCGTTTTGAACCATTTTTTGGCTTAAATGTTGATTTTTTTTAAAAGAAAGGTAAGGAAAATTTCTGTTTTACATTCTTTAGCTTCAATGGCAGGAAGCTAACTACTGCAATAACATTTTGCAGTTATACATAGCAATTGAAGAATTGCAATTTACAAATCAAGTACCCTCTTTCATCCAATTTTTTAAATTCTCACACAAAGATCAAACTTCATGATGAAACCCAAACTCATATTTTTCTTTTTTTTATCAAATTCTCAGTGGTACATGTAAATGTATTAGTTTGTTTGTTCAAAAATTCAGCTGAGGGCTAGTTTTGTAAATAGCAATGTTTTGAAGGTTGTGTATGTAACTATCCCTAATTTTTATTAGATGTGTTGGGTGCTTGAGATTCTTGGAGGAATTGATGGAATTTGAGAACATTCTCTGTTGTGTCTTAGAACTTTTCAAAACCTGCATAATAGAAAGGAGAAAAATGTGTTAAAGACTTCCATAATTTTTGTAAAATATTAGTGTAACATTGTTTCATCCCAGAGGAATTGGTGGAACTTTAGTACAAGATACCTATTTTGTGATTAAAAAAAAAGTGATGCTAATGGCGCTAACATAAGTCCTTTCACTAGGCAGTTGTAGATGTAATGAATTTTACCACTGCATATTAGACAACATGAAAAGAAGTGTTTTTTTATTTATTTTTTTACTTCTTGTGTTGGAAGTAAAAATTGAGTTTTTCAATGTCTTTTGATCTTTAGCTCACCTAGGATGATGTCAAAGTCATTTTTTGCAGTGCATTTGAGCTACCATCACAATGGTAGAATGATTGTGGTTGATTGGCAAGCATAGTTTAGTCCTCTAATGGTGGGTGGTGTGCTTGCTATCATCTTATACATCACATGTGAAATTGTTTTTGTTGATGAGTAGGGTAACTAAGGATGAGGAATTTCTTTTGAGCTCTTTCTTTTGTGACAAAAAACTATCATCGTATTTAACATCACTTTCTGCATTATTTGTTTCTATTATGATCAATTATATTTTACTTTTTAGAAGTTAAAATGGTCGTATTTTTTATATGATATGAAAGATTTTGTTAGTGAAAATGTAAAAAGTAAAGAGCAGGTGTTAGATACATAAATACATAGAATTTGGGTGATAGGTATGTAAATGCCCCTTAAGATTTTTGCGAGTACATTATCTGCTCTTATGAGTTATATAAATATTATTAAACTTTTTTGCATTTTCATTTCTTGACATTTGAGAAAATAGCATTCTGCTACATAGATTATTCATTCAACTAAAAATTTGTTCAAATAAGTTGTTTACAAAACGCACTAACCAAACAGTTAAACAATTTATTCAGAACAAGGGCAAATTGGTCAATTTTCCAGAATCAGATGTTTTCCAGACGCACTAACCAAACTGTCAGACAGCTTATCCGGATCAGCTGGTCATCAGCAGATTACCAGGATAAGCTGCTTATCAGCAGAAGCTGGATAAGTTGCAGCTGTCCCAAACAGACCCTAAGACTCTCCCACCAGACATCAATGTATAGTTTTTTTCTTTTCTTAAGAGAAACCAATAAATTCAACGAACAAAAATAATCATATTATGCATCAGATTATTATGTTAATATTATGCATGAATGAACAAAAGAAAAGTAGTACATGACTTTATAAAACAGTAAGCTTTTACTTTAAATCTATTCCTTCTAATTTCAATTTAAGTATTTATCATTTTCAGCTTTTTTAAGAGTCATATCAAAATTAATATCATACCCGAAGGAATTTTCAAAATTATACCCTTATGTACTCTCAAAAAATTTGCACACAAATGTACACATTACCATTTTCTTTATTGTACATGGGTGTGTAGCATCCTCTTTCAGTACCATATGAGGTAATCTGTGTAACTTAAACTTCTTTAAGTGTCATATCAGATTTAACGTCATACCCGAAGGTATTCTCAAAATTATGCCCATAAATACCCTAAAAAAGTTGCACCTAAATGTAAATATTTACCATTTCCTTTATCGTGTAGAGGTACATAGCATCCCCTGTCAGGTACATAGCTCGCCAAGTAAATGTTAGGATCTTCTATAGGCAATCCCCCAAACTGGTTATTTTGCACCATCTAAATAAATGTGGATTTTAGTTCAAATGAATTAACTTCTGCGGGAGGGGCGTTGATACTTTAGTGAATTTTCTTCTACCAATGGATTGGCAAATTCCTAAGCGGTCTATGCATGACATGAGGTCTTAGTGTGTTGGGTTCTTCCTGAGGTATGTTTGTCATTTCTTCTAACTTGTTTTTAAGTCTTTTAGTTTTCTAATTTCTTTTACAGTTCTTTCAAGTTCAAGATCATAGGGTACTAGTTCCAAAGTTTCAATCATACGCATACACAACTAGACCAGATAGTTAAGTGCCCATAAAGTATAAATATACACAAGTCAAACAAGCAAACTACTAAGAACAAAAAAACTAAGCAGACAAACCTGTTGAGATTAAAAAGTAAGCAAATCACAAAATTTTCACAGTAATTGAAATGCAATAAAAATATGTGCACAAAATTAAAAGTAAAACAAGAAGCACACTGCACACGAAATTTTTGAATTTTTCAAAACATAAAAAATAAAAACTAAATAGCAGTTTTCGCATAACAATAAAGTTTTCAAGTCTAAATCCTAACGGTTTGACTAAAATTTTCCTAAATTTAGAAATTCAATGACATTCCATAGCAATAGCATCAAAAATTGGTACAGGACAAATGTTGCGAAGCACTAGTGAATCACGCAAGTATACGTTTCATCCAAGTAGTATACGGATCATACTCAGTATCAATCCCACAATGAAAAAGCAAATTTCGAAAACGAAAACTTCTAGCCTATTGGTTTTGAATCTGGCCTGAGTGATTGATGTTTTGATATTTTTGGGAAGTTACCACAAATTTTCGAAATAACATGATCCTAAGCTAACAAGGTCAGAGATTAAAAGAGTTTTCTGATGTTTGAAAAATTCTCCTCTGAACTGGTTCTGTAGGAATATAAGTAAGAATTTGTGATTTGTTTAGTACGTGACAATCAAGAGTAACGTCCTCCTTATCCTCTTTCAAGCGTCTAAAAAGGTTCGGCTATCAAATAGGTTTAGTTGCCTAAATCCGATGAATAGACTATGTTGCCATTTCTCCCTAAATAATTCCACTAATCTAGAGGCAATATCTATATTCCCCTAAATTATTGTGGTTTAACCTAGTTTTTCCTCTAAAGATTCTTTCGAATCTCGAAGTGCACAATATATTTTAACCACCCAATTAGTCATGATGAATGTAAATGAAGAATAGAAGGTTAAAATACCATCCAATATGAATTCAGTGAAAATCACTCAAGAAAATCCAAACTTAATATTCCTACATCACCAATTCAAAGGAGAAAGACTATTTTACTTGCTAACCATGCTTGAGAATAATAACATCTATATGTCATTAAAAGGAAATAGAAAAGACGAGTTTAACGAATAAAACCTAATAAATAAACTCAAAGATTTGTGAATTTATCTCCAGTTCTCTAGTTGAAAATGTTAATGTACAAGACACAGTTACACACAAAGGATGCCTCCTAATTACATAGAGAAGATATATAAGTAAAAGTAGATATGTATTTTCTTTCAGAGTGAACTATCAGAGTTTCCCCTAACATCCTGACCTCACAAATAGCAATACAAATCTGTATATTCATCTTAAGTTGCTCATATGAAGCTTAACTAACATAAAATTAATATGAATCATAAAATCCAATTATCTATTCAATTAAATTATCTTGTTTTAATTTGCATTTCTATGAATACAAAGTTTCTAACTTATGTTAGAGAAATCATTGATCCTTTATCTTAGGTTACTCATATGAAGCCTAAGTATCATAAAATTAATATAAACCATAAATTCCAGTTATATATTCAGTTAAATCATCTAGTTTCAATTTACATTTCTATGAATACAAAGTTTCACACTTATGTTGGAGAAATCATTGATCCTTTAACCTTAAGAAGAAGAATTGACACCAATCTTTTTAATTAGAGCTTCAACTCAAGCTTCTCTCCAAATCCTTAAGAAAAAAATTCACTTTCTAGTATGAAACTTTCTTTTTTTTCTCTCTTTTCGGTTTCCCTTCTTCTATTTTTACGAGATCTGATTTAGCACTTATAATGAATTTGAATCCCAAAACTCTTTGTAAATTGAATTTTATTAGTGTTAAACATATTCATCACAAAACATTTTGAACAACTTTTATCCGTAAAACCTTTGGTTTATATTTTCTCTTTACTGATATTTACCCTAGTTTTATCTACCCATTTCGTTGGCTTTATTTCTATATGTTCAAATCTCCTAAATATATTTTCAATTACAATATCATCGATAAATGTCACTCAAATCATCTCAAAATATAATATTTCTTTAATTATTATATTAAATGGATGGTTAGAACGAAATATAATAAACATAAAAATTTGTCCATCCCACATTATTTCACTACCGACATGCTTATCTTAGTACTTATGGTATTAAAAAGCCTTGAACAATGAATTATCAATCAATAAAAATGCATTAACTAAAGGTCCATTTGGGGCGGCCGTAGTTGTTTAAAGAATCAATTGTGAATTTGCTGCAGAAGAAACCGATGTTCAAAAAACTGCAATAGCTATTTCTGTTTATTTATTTTTCAAAAGTCTACTCGCGGCTTTCTGGCACCCACCGCACTTAACATAATCAAGTTGTAAAACACAACTTTTCCACCACAAGTTCCTAAGAAAGCAAGTAAACAATTATTTCTCCAAACGGCCCAGCGGTGCGACACCACCACCCCTCCCCCAAAAGCACCCTAAATGATCCATAGAAACAACACAATCTCCATATTATAGATCCTTGAAGGGTATATGCCTCATGCTCCTAACAATAAAGGCCCTAATAAAAGTTTTAGACAGGTTTTCTTAGCATCTAATATATTAGCATTAATGATAAAAATAAGCAGAACATGGAATGCACCATCATATGAATTATAAAACAAGAATGTAAAGCATATAGTTTAAAATAATGTAGGCAATCACATAAATAGCACCTAATTCATATTTATTTACATATCTAACACCTAAACTTTGCTTTTTTAGATTTCTACCACCCAGATCTTTCATAGCACAACAAAATACAATACTTTTAACTTTTAACAAGTGAAAAGCACATTTTCATGCATAACTAATGCGGCATGTAAAAATTGAAGTTTAGTTTTTAGATATGTAAATACATAGGAATGGAGTGGTATGTTTGTATATCTTCCAATAAAGTATCACGCTACACAAAATGCCATGTAAAAATTGAATGTAAAGCATATAGTTTAAAATAATGTAGGCAATCACATAAATAACACCTAATTCATATTTATTTACATATCTAACACCTAAACTTTGCTTTTTTAGATTTCTACCACCCAGATCTTTCATAGCACAACAAAATACAATACTTTTAACTTTTCAAAAGTGAAAAGCACATTTTCATGGATAACTAAGGTGGCATGTAAAAATTGAAGTTTAGTTGTTGGATATGTAAATACATAGGAATGGAGTGGTATGTTTGTATATCTTCCAATAATGTATCACGCTACACAAAATGCTAGCTAAAAAGGTTTGTTATGTGGGATATATCCAACACTGTAAGTGCTCCCTACCTTCTAATTGTGTAGAAGCTTCTTCATATTATTCTCCCTCAAATTTTCCTTTTCTTTGATAGTATACGTTCCAAGCCTCAAATCCACACCATGCCAAGTAAAATTTTATATTGTGAGTCATTAGTTACATTAAAACCAAAACATAAATTACGCTTTGAAACCACGAGCGGGGCTACAGAATCAAAATTCTTATAGGGTCTTTTTTTTTCTTTTGCACTGATACAGAACCATGAACCATCAAATACTATTATCCGTTGAACTCATGGCCAGTTTTTTTTCTTACTTACATGAACTCAAATTCTAATAAATTCAGTAAAACTTTGATGAAGTTTGATTGAGGTAGAATCCACTTAACATTTTGTTGTTCGTACTAACCCATTATTGTTCTTCTCATCTATGGAAATGATTCAATAGTCAAATATGTTGAAAGAACTTGATCAACAAATCAGCTGATTAGTGGTTCAAGTAAAACAAACCATAGACTACCCAAAAAAATGACCAACCAACCTTATTTTTCTGACAACTTTTTTTGTAGTCAAAATTTGATAAGAAAACTAATTTAGACCTTTGTTTTATGGCTTCTAAGAGCACAATTAAAGGAAAAATATAGCAAATCTTTTACCCTAACACTCGGTTCCATCATGTAATACTCAAGTGAAACAAAAAACTGCTCGCTGATTTTAAGTTCCAATAGGCTCAATCTGAAAGTCCTTTTTGCAAATCATTATTTATCTAAGCCTAGTAATGAGATCACAAAAAACATCAACATTGGAGCAAGATGAATCAACCACTAACCCCCAACTACTAAATCATATCCATATCCTAAAAATTAGAGAAATAAAGCTCATAATGAGTCATTCAAGTAAAAGTATTACTACTAACGCAATTATCTTAATATGAAACCAACTTAATATCCTAAAAATTAGAGAAATAAAGCTCATAATGAGTCATTCAAGTAAAAGTATTACTACTAACGCAATTATCTTAATATGAAACCAACTTAAAAAGCTTAAGTCTACAAGTTGGGATATTTTTTTCATCGGTATTTAAAACAGCCCTTCCTAATTTGCGTTTTTCGTAAGAACAGGCCAAACACCAGCAACGCACTAGCACAAAACAAATAAACTTTTCATATTATGCCATACAACCTACACATTTTCTCACATATAGTGTGAAATCACAAATCTCTCAATAAAACTTATATATTCTGTCAGAGTTCTATCATAGATGAGCCGTGTTTTTAACATTCTTTTACTCCTGTTGATCTTGTTTCTCTACTAACTGATGAAGCTTTCATGTTTGAATAAATACTCAGATTCATAGTTTTCACAAACCCTTTGAACAATTGCAAATATGTTCATTTCAGTATAAAATTTGGAAACAATAAAGTTGATAAGCCAGTCAGTAAATTAGGTATTTGCATCTCATCAAATAGACATTCAACCCAAACTTTCTTTCCGAAATAGGAGAGTTTAAGCATTTAATATGTAAAAGCCGTATTAAATATCAAAACTCCAAGTACTTGCAATGCGAAGTTTGCATCTCAATTCCCCTCAAAACATAATAGGGATAATTACATACATAGCACCCGAAACATTGCTATGTACAAAATCTAGCACCCAAGTGATATTTTTGAACTACCGAACCAATGCATTGACGCGTGCCACGATCAAACCATTAAGAATTTGATAAAATGAAAAATAAGAGTTGAGGTATCATGAATTTTGATATTTGAGTGAGAATTTGAAAAATGGATAAAACAGGGTGCTAGATTTGTAAATAGCAATGTTTCGGGTGACTTGTATGTAATCACCCCATAATAATATGATATAAACCCTAAACAAAGAAGAGGCATTTATATACATACCACTTAATTATTATGTATTTACATATCTGACACCTAGATTTTACTTTTCGCATTCACCCAGATCTTTCATTTCATATTAAAATACCGCTATTTTAACTTTTAAAAAGTAAAATACACCTTTGCATGCATGGGTAGGGTGTCATGAATGGTTCAAATTTTGGATATGTAAATACATAGGAATTGAGTGGTATGCATGTAAATCGTCCAAAAAAGAAACCAAACCAATTCCTTTAGTTTCACAATCTTGAAACACAGTAAGTAGATGAGTAGCAGAAGAATATAAACCCTAACTTCCATTCCAAACCCTATAGATCGCCAAACAAATGCTCTTCAATTGGTAAAAGAAACTCCCGGAGGGAGAAAATCCCAGCAGAGCATAAGTTCAGAACTCATTCTGCAAAACCAACAAATCTTGTCCTAATTAAGAACACAAACTCACTCGGCCACTCGCTATAAATCACCCATTTTCAAAACCCCAAATTTCCACATAATGTAAACTTTCCATCTCACAAAACCCACTCCAGATTTCTAAAAATAAATAAGCTTTAACCAAAACATATCTCAAAAACAATACAAAAAAAAAAAGTCAGATATGAAACACCAGATTGAGAAAAAATAAGCAAAATAATACTCACATAAAAAAATGAAAACAAGGAAAAGCGTGCGTCTTCCCATTTCAACTACAAATTTCAGAAGAAGAAGGAGAACTTCAGCGGTAACAGCATGGCTATTTGGCAGAGGTAGAGAGGAGGTTATGGGTGTATCATTTAGTACGAAAGGTGGGGAAGTTGAAGGCACAAGCCTTCTCTCATTTCACAAACGTAAAAGCTCTGGAAGAGAGAGAGAGAGAGAGAGAGAGAGAGAGTGGTGTATCATGAATGCCGGGGTCCTGTAGTTTCTAATTTATTTAAAAATATATTAATATTTTTTAAAAGTAAGAAAAAAAGTAAATATATATAAAATATTGTGAGGAGATATTTGAATATTTTATATAAATAAATGTGAAAAATTAAATAGTATATATTTAAATATTAAAAAAATTTGTTAAGTCATAAATTTTACTTTCAGTATTTGCAGCTCTGATTTATGTGATCTATCGACATGGAATACTCCCCATGAAAGCTTTCTTTTAGTGTCATTAAAATTATTTTGGAAGAAATATGATTTTAGTTATTTTTATTACTTGCTTAATAAAAAAAATTCATCGTGTTCACAAAAGTTTTCATTTTTTTTGTTATTATTTAGAATCATTCCGTGTCATATTTAATTTATTTGTCTTATTTTCTGCCTTTTTTTTTAAATGACTATGTTTGATTTAAAATGAATTGAAAATTTTAATATAATTTATTTATATATGCTCTATAATTATATAACAATGTGAATTCAATTATGAAACATTTTTTTTATTTTTTATTAGAATATAATATTTTATTTTTATTGAATAGAACATGGTAAAATAAATATCCAGCTATATTTTCGTAACTAATCATTTTTTCAAAGCTCTTCATCGAGCAGTTTTAACGTTGTAGCATATTAAACTTAAGGTGTGTTTGTTTTCGGCTGTGGCTGTAAAAAAGTTTGTTGTAGAAGCTGTTGTTGCAAATCTGTTGTTCAAAAGCTGGTATTTCAGAAGCAATTGGTATGTTAGAAAAACATAGTTTTACAATAATGACTGTAATGCCCTCAATATAGAGACACAGTTTTGAAAAGTTTATTGTAAAAGCTGCTGTTTAAAATTTTTGGAAAACACAGTTTTGAAAGTATTGTCTGTGGGGTAAATACAATCACAATTTATCAAGTTATTTTCACTCACAACAGCATAAGATAAATTGAGGTGAATATTAACTGAATCAAAAGAAGATTCAAATAATATATAATATTGGTCAAAAAGATGAGTTTGTTTATAAAATTAAAATCTATCAGTTTATAGTTTGACACCTTTCAAAGTACATTAACATCATCAAAACAAATACAACGTCAGTCATAATGAAAGTAACGCTACAATCACAAAAACAAACAAAAATAATCTTTTCACAAGAAACTCCAACACTTTCACAACATTTCTCATTGTATCATCAACATTATATATTTTTTCATCAACTGGCTCCTCTATTGCCTCCCTCGATCCATCAACCCATTGAAAGAACTTGCAATCTATGTTTGTTAAAGTTTTTTGACATTTGTAGAATTTTTTGTCTGCATTGTCACCTCTTTGAGTACTATAAACAATGCACAGTACATTGCAATAACGGAAAACCTTCCAATGTTTGATTCCCTTAGAAGTTGTCAGGTTGTTAGAGCTCATATTTGATGATGTAGTCCTGTACATAGATTCAACAAGAGAAATTTACATACTTAGCACATAGTTCATATGTATTAAATAGCCATCATAACATAAATATTGTCATTCTCATTAAACGACTACATCATAAATAGTGATCGTTGTTAATAAGGTTAGTCATACCAATCAATTGGAAGCATAAAACTGCAGGTTGCAGCTATCAAAGTTGCTTACATCCGATGCAGAAGTGTTAATGCTTTATGCACCTTTAAACAATCATATGAATCAACAATTGTCGTAGCCACGAGAAGTATTCAACGCAAGTCAAAGTGAAATACTCGAATCATACAAATTATGACTGATAAGTTTAACTGAAGAAACTCAAAATAGAAACTACAAAGTAATACTGAAACAAATATAAGATATCCACACAAAAAAACACATAATAATGAAAAGGCATTAAAATAAATGAGCTCGATAACTTACCTAATGAAAAAGGCATTAAAAATTCCTCTAAATACTATAATTTTTTTAGCACAAAAAATATTTACAAGTATGGCTAAATTTTAATGCAATGGGTGGAGAACATCATAACTCAACCGATAACCTAACCAAAATGGGAAAGATCAGTAAAAATTTGAGCAAATCTGAAATAAAAAATGAAACAACATAAGATAACAATTGGTTGAAACTAAAGATTCTAATGGGTATAAAGATCTCAAAATAGGAAAATATAAACTACGAAGAAAAATACCAACACAGCAAAAATAAAAAAACAGCAAATACAACAACAAATAAGTACCAACAATAATTGTGAGTATTGAATTACCAAGCAACTATAACAACAACCATAGCAACTGTTATCTAAACTACAAAACTGCATAACTACAAGCTTTTTTGGATTATAACAACAATCATAGCAGCTGTCAACTGAACTGCCAAATCAACAAAGAAAATAAGATAGTAATAACACAATACCCTCACCAAGGGATTAACCACCTCAATCACATAAGAACATGCTTCCTTGTATAATTACATAAATCCATGCGTGAATTGCATGTGCTAGATATGATATGAATTGAATTTGTAGGTGGTAGGTATGAATTGAACTGCTGATTGAATTTCATTGGCAACATTGAAATGCATGAATTGAATTACATATCTAGCACCTATACTTGCAAAAAATTTCCACAATGAAGCTTCTTCTACATGCCACCCATTTCTTATATTGTAGCTCAACTGAATTCTAATTCAATTGCCAAAGCATCTGTAGAAGTAATCAATTCGTAAAACAGAAAGAAAACTCGTCACTATAGTAGTTAGAGGAGATAATGAAGCAAGAAACGTGTTGGCGTACAAGATCAACAAAGGCAAGTCAACCTAAATTAAAATCATTAATAAATTTTGCATATGTTAAGTAAAAAGTATTTTTTTTCCATCAACACTCAACTGTATATCAAGCCACCAGCAATAATAGTAACATGTAAGTTCTACCACCAACAAAAACAACATTGTAGACATTTTTACTGCTACATTTTTTTACCACTTTATGCGAAGTTCAAGAATTAAAAGAAAATCCACCAAATTCTCCTTAAACAACAAAGAAAATACAACCAGTTTGTAAAAGGTCAGCTTAGTGTGCATATACAATTCAAGCTTTACATAAATAAAAAAATCAATAGATACTTCTGATTTCTCATGCTGATCACATTGATATATTAAATATGTATTGAAGAACACAAATACATATTCGAGAATGGTTGTTATTCACAATGAAACACATCATCCGCTAACTAGACAATCAGTGATTGCTTCACTTAACGCATTGATACCGTTTCTAGGTACAAAAACACACTGGGGACTCACGCAAGTGCACGTGTCATATCAGTAATATCATATTTTAGAGTTCAGAATGTCAATCCCACAGAGAACGAGGTAATCCTTGTTAGGAAAAGTTATAGTCTACTGATTTTAGTCCTAAATTTGGGTTTTGGTAGAGTCCTACAAAGTAATCCTAATGTTTCACAAACAATTTAAAAAATAAAGTCCTACAAAAGTAATCTTATATTATCATAATTATAATGAAAGTATCAAATACTTAGTAACTCTTCCTTTAAATGAGTTAAGAAGATTTCATGAAATTGAGAATTGCAAGTAGAAAAGTTTAGTGAGAAATAGGAGCAATAATCTTCTTTATTCTCTCCCGAGTGCATAAAAAGGCTTGGTTAAAAATGACTTTATTCCCATAAGTCCTATATCTAATCAAAGCATATTTCCCTAATATTTGCATTTCCCCACATGTCATATCCACCTATACCACTTAGGTTAATGTGAAAAACCTAGTTAATTCTACCATAGACTTTCCTAAGACCTATGGTTCATAGTATATTTTAACAATTCATTTGGTCATAATGAAAAGTAAATTAAACCCTGAAGGTTTCTCATCACCATAGAAAGTAATCAAAATACTAGACAACTGTCATTAACTGCTCCTGACAGTTTCTGGCATCTAGGAGTCTAGGGCTGTCAAAACAGCTCGTTGTTCGCGAACAGCTCGCGGACGAGCTGAACACGAACAAAAATTTGTTCGTTTGTATTTGGCTCTTTTTGGCTCGAAATACTACTCATCAATTATATATATATAT
>NW_018235897.1:116883-123569 GCF_001263595.1 Phalaenopsis equestris
AGTAGTATTTTTAAAAAAATTAATTGACTACAAGGATACGAAGATTTATAATCAATTAAGAGTATTAATTAAGAAAATAGAATAAAAATTTTTTAAATTAGATTAAAATAAGGTTTTAATATAAACATTAATTTTTAAATCTTGCCCCAACATTTAACATCTTATGGCTACATGATTAGGGTTGTCAAAACGACTCTTTGTTCGTGAACAGCTCGTGTTCGACTAGCTAAGCAAACGAGCCGAACACGAACACACTTTTTGAGCTCGAAATATAAATGAGTCGAACACGAGCTGAGTCTGGGCTCGCTCGTATTCGGCTCGTTTACACCCCTAAAGGTGTCAGGCTTTCTTTTTGTTGAAGAGTGGACGAGCGCCTAAGCTCCCAAGGGGTCCGACACTTAGGAGCCCATGCTGTGGTGCCTAGGCACCCAATGCTTGGCTCTTAAGCACCAACCTCTCTAGTTGGTAAAGCAGCGACTGACGCCAAGGCGCTTAAGCTGGTAATAACACCAGAATGAGCTGCGAGACGCAGTGAATGCACCGCATTTGGGCTACTATATAAATGAGAACACGCTTTTAAAAACGTTGTTTATGAAGTTCGTGTCCCAAACGCTTCAAAACCGTGTTTGGATCCAAACCATGGTTCTAAAAGCCAAAAATAAACGGGGCCTTAATGTGGTATTAAAGTTGACAACGAGTTGAGTTCAAGTGTGTCCAATGAGACTTAAAAAAATTTTAAATTATTTTATTACTATTATTATTATTCTTATTGTTATTACTCGATATCTTAATTAAGTTTTAAAAAAAAAGGTTCTCAAAATCATTCAATATCTTTTAAAATAAGGGCAATTTTTAAATAGTTAATGTAAAATGTCAAAATAATTTCTAGATTATTCGTATTGGGTCTTCATAAAGTTTATAAAAAAAATATTTAGTTAGTCCCTGATGGATTTAGCGATGATTTACATTAAAATAAATTGGAGTCAGCAAGCCAGCTCACGCCTAGATTCGAAAATACAGGAGTCTAATCCGAATAAGCACAAAATTTGAAAAATTATGATCCAAAATATAATTTTTAAATACTCTTGTCATGGCTCTCCCCCTTAAATGTGACGATATAGTAACATAGTACTGACTTTATTGCGTTCTAAGTTAAGTTCACATATAAAGCCTCTTCTTCGTTTGGATGAAGTCAAATATTTACTTTTATTATATTTTCTCTGAGAGCCCAGAGAAGCAGTAGCTGGTTTCATAATGGCCTCATTTTCAGGTGAGAAACTTATCTTTTATCACCACCAAATGATTAAATTTCATCAGGAGCATTCACATGCATGAATCTAATTATGGGATAAAACTTTGATTGACTCTTTGATTATACCTACTACCGGAATTTAGTTTATTATCAATGGTAAAACATCATCGTTAATAATGTAAAAATCATAGATAATATATTTGCCGACGATTTATCTACGGACACATTAACGTGGCAAAAAAGCTTGTCGGTGATAGAATTACTGACGGATTTAGCGATGTTTTACATTAATCAATGAGTATCCGACGTAACATAACTGTCACTAAATATCACAAAACATGTCTTGTATAATTGTAGATTGACTGTCAATTAAATTACAAACGCATATTGTTGTACCAAAAATTGTTGCAGTTCTGTTGGAAAACTGTTGCAATTCTATCAGTAAATTATCGCACAACCGTCTGCTATCCATGGAAATTTAATGACGATTTCATCCGTAGAAAAAGTGTAGCATTTTGTCTAGATATCGCTTTTTCGATTGTTGACTCATTTTTTATGAAGTCTAGTTCTCTTTTTTAAAAGCACAGGTTTTAGCCATACGACTTCCCTGCTAACTATCTTATAAGACTAGTGATGAGACCTGCCCCTTTAGAAATTCAAACCACTTTTTTGCTCTTTTTTGAGTTTCACATGTGTGGTTTTTTTAACATATAACACTTAGAAAGTTGAGACCAATGTGAGGAAGCTCAAAAGAGTACCTATAGGATTGTCAGGCCCTAGGGCAATCCTGGGTGGCATGGTCTAGCACACGCACACACTTGAACTCACCACAAGTTCCCTAACACACCCAAAACCACTAATTCACCCAAATTGACCCATCTCCCCCTTGAGTTCCATAACCACTCCTTAACTCTTTTGAAGACTCCTATGGGTGGTCCCAATTTCTTAACCCTTTATTAGGATGACTAGGACCAATATGTGGAGGCTTCAAGATGGGTTCTCATAATGCTCTTATGACTTAGAGGAAAGCTTTTCATGGCTTGCAGGTTCACCACCTAAAACCTTCCACCATTATCCTCAATTTACCCAAATTCATCCAAAACCTCTAAAATTGACTGAAACCACCCCTAATTTACCCAATTGCCCCAAAATTGCCAAACCCCCCAATTTTGCTCAAAATTCTATCAAAACCAATATTAGCCACCCAATTTGTCCAAATTCATCAAAATACCAAAAATGCCCAATTTCCCCCAAAATTCCCAAATTGTCCAAACTTTCACCAAATTTCCCTAAATCCATTTAAAATCTACCAAAGCCCACATTCAAACCTAATCCCTCTCAATTGTAAGCCCAAATTCAAATTCAAATCTAAAATCAACCCAAGTCAAACCTTAAGCCATTGTCCACTGAAATCAATGGACCAAACCAAAATTCACTAAATTCAAGCCCTAAATTTCATCATGACAAATTCAAAATTCCATGAAACCATCATGATTAATTTTCACAATTATCAACATTAAATCAAAGCCCAAATTTAATCCCATTTTTAAAGACCCACCAAACCAATCCAATTTCTCATTTTCTTTCATTAAATTCAAAAGCGCATTCCTTCATGACAAATTTCCTCATCATCCACTTAATCAAAGCAAAATCATACTCCATGCCATGCATGATTTAATTCCACTAAATTAGACCTCATGACACCTCCTCACAAAATGCCCCATTTTTCAAATCCCCTTTCTCATGAAAATACCCACCCAAGCCATAGGTGAGTGAGCCATGGAGTTTCCTCTAAGCCACATGTGAGCCATGAGAAAGTCCACCTTACCATAAGTGGAAAAAGAAGGGCATGATTTGAAGCCTCCCAAAATTTGCTTCAGCCTTTCATACTTCATGCCAAGCCTAAATTCAAACCCTAGCCTCTTAGAAGAGACTTCTTAGAATGAACCCAAAAACCAAGAAGGCCACACAAGCCACCTTAGGGAGGTGAACCAAGCCATTTCCAAGGGCTAAACCCAAGACAAACCCAAAAGTGGCCCAAACCCTATTCCACTTTGATCCACCCATAGCCACTTGGCACAACCACATTAACATCACATTTTTCAATCTCTGACCTCCCTGAGCCAGCTAGCCGCCACCCTAGCCTCTAGAAAATACCAAACTTGAGAGGCCACCCATGGAAATAACTCTAAATTCCACCCATCCAATGTGGTTCAGCCCCATTGGATTTTTGCCCTCTTCTTTCCTCCAACTTGGCAGCACTTTGCACCGACTGACCAACCCAATTGAAGCCCCATTCTCTACCTATAAAAACACTACCACCCCACGACCAAAAAGAGAGAATGCACAAAACCTAGGGGAAACTCTGCCTAATTGCTTCCAAGGCTTCCCACACTTGTCCTAAGCTCAATTCCAACATCCTAAGCAACTATTTCCCACCATAAAACCCTAATTTTGAAGTCCAAATCCAGAGCATTTCTCGGCCTTAGGATTAATCTCTTCAAAACTCAAAGTTGACCCTTCTAAAAGCTTCATAACAACCTAAAACCACTTCCCCAATTAAAGCCCCATCATCCCGAGCCTTCTAACCTAGCTTAAGACCACACCAGATCCACCTTTTCATCAAAACCATATGTAGGCCCGATCTAGAGCAAATAGACACTTGGAGATTGTTTGTGGACTCAAGTCAAAGCTTTTTAACAAACCTAATTGAGGCTTTACCTCTCAGACAAAAGTATAACCCAAAATTTCTCATTTTTGCCTCAGTTTGGACCTTTATGATATAAAGTTATATTAGATGTGCATCTAGCCATATGGATGTGTTCGTCTCACATAGATAACCATGTAGGAACAAACCTCATGCAATTTGATTAAGTATCGAGCGAGATATTAGGTCTATAACATGGGTAGTTCTTTGGTTAGGATGATCGAGAACGATGAATAGATGTCGTCCATTCGCGTGTGTACCAATCGAGTGGAGGAGATGAATTCGGGCGGATGAATGATACGTGAATAGAGGGCCAAGTCAGTGGAGGAAGCGGAAAGTGTAACCAATCAAGCGACGACACATGAGGCTTCAAAGATGGCAAGGTTGGCGCAGCGCCGATGTGGATAAATAGATAAATAGAGTATTTTTTATTTAAATTAATTCAGAAACTTTAAAAATTCATATCTTTGTGTATAAAAATTACAAAATAAAAATAAAAATACATCTGTGCTCAGTAAACAGAGGAGAATTTATTGAACTAAAACCAAAAATATTTAGTTGACATTTTATTTTAAATTAATTAAATACTTGTTGATCTCACTTTTGGTTGAGGTTTAGTTTTTCCTTTTTAATAGCCTAAGGTCTAGCCATAGGACTTTTCTATTGACTATTCTTAGAAAACTAGAAAAGGAATCCTCACCATTAGAAATTCTACACTCCTCTGTACTCAACTTGAAGTTTCACGTATTGGTCCTAACCTCTAGCACTTAGTATGTGGGGTCATTATAGGGGAACTCAAGATGAGTCACCCTTAGGACTGCTGGACCTTAGGGTTGTCCCTAGGTGTTGGTCTAGGGCTTAAGGTACATATTTGCACTAACAATCACTCACAATCCTAAACTTAAACTTCTAAGCTTTGGTCCCTTGATACTTTTGGGAGACTCATGTAGGTGGTCCCCTAAACCCACTAGCCCTAGGCTAGGGTTTAGCTAAAATACTCAACTTGGCCTTTTTCCACTAAACTCCCCCAAATTACCTAAGTACCCTTGAAACCCTAAATTTAGCCAAAATTCTCAAATTTACCCAAAATACCAAAATTTGATAAAAAATCATTTCAAACCTTTTGAAAACATCCAAACTACTCAAAATCACCAAAAAATTGTCAAATTGCCAAAATGCCTCTCCTTAGCCCAAAATTTCAAAAATCTCAAAAAATCCCAAAAATTTCCAAAACCGTCCAAATATTCCTAATTTCATTTTTTTCAACTACCACATGATCCAATTTGACCAATTTGACCATTTTGATGAAAAACCCCAAATTACCTTTAAAGCCTCATTTTCCCTAAATTCACCTCAAATTTTCATCAATTTGGTTCGAATTTCCCCAATTTCATTTCTAAACTCAAATTCACCTTCAATATGACCAATATAAACCAAATCCAAGCCCAATTGAAATTTTGATTTAGATCAAAACCCCAATTTTGGCCCCATGACTTGGTTCCACCAAATTGAACCCATGGCCTACTCAACTTGCCACAATTTGTGTTGAAAAATCTTCATAACATCCCCATACATCAATTGGCCTTAGTGAGGTCTTAATTTCATTTGATTTCAACCTAAGTCCAAAAAGCCCCAAATTTGCCCCAAATTGGCCATGTCTCAAAATCTCACCAAATTGATGGCCTTTACCCCAAAATTTTCACTCTATTTCTTTATAAAAAATCTTCACAACACCTCCCTTGATCATGTGGGCTATTCAATTTGGACTTAGCCCAAGGCTAGCTCAACTTAGACCCATATCAAACCCAACATGCCCAAATTGACCAAATTTTAAAAATCCCTTAAATTGACCTACCAATTGAACTCAAAATCACTTCAACCCTTCACAAAAAATCTTCATAACAATCATCTACACAATATTGATTAATCAATGTGGTCAATTGACATGGCTAACATACCCAAACCCAAATTTTGATCACTTGAACCCACATTGAACCCATGCATTAAACATGACCAAACCACCATAAAGCAATCAAATTAACTCCACCTCAACCATTGGTTAGACCCTAAGACTGAGCCAAAACCTATCTAACCCAAGCTAGATGAGCCATGGACCAAAATTCCCCCAAATTGAGGGATCTTATTTCCAAAAATGCACATTACCAAAATTAAACCTCATAGCATTAAATTGCTTCGAAAGATTCCCCTGGATGCCCTGAGCACCTAGCCACTTCCCTCTGCCATGTGGCTGGCCGGAAAATGACCAAACTGAGAGCCAACCCCATGGGACTAAACCCAATTCAACCACCACATTGATCCCAAAGCCTCTTTGAGACCTCCTCAATGCAATCCAACCACCAAATTGCCCTGAATCCCCTTGCCAGAGCCCAATTTTGAGCTTAAATCTCTGCCTAAAACCAGAAAAGAGCTCATTACACTCCTACACTCCACAAAAATCAAATTGAACTCACCCACACCTTCACCACAGTCAGAGAAGGAAAATTCCCATCAAACTCCCCTTCCACAGAGCCTCTAGCATATCTCTAGACCAACACCTAAAATCGGGCTTGGTCGAATTCCTACATAGGCTTTGCACCATAGCCGAAGGCTTAATCCATAGCCTCCTTGGACCCCAACGAACATGCCGAGGATCTCTGATCGAAGCTTCCCTTCTTAGAGCCAAGGTATAAAACGCCCCATTATCCCGAGTTTATTTTCCTCCCGAGC
>NW_018235897.1:123579-125920 GCF_001263595.1 Phalaenopsis equestris
CCCGAGGCCTCGCGTGCTCTACATGTAAAATGACTTGATTTCATAATATGGTTACCATATGGATATGTTCGTCTCACTTAGACGAGTCCATAGGATCAAACCCAAAGTGATTTGGCTGAGACTAGGCTGAGATCTTAGGGTTTTAGTGTGGACGGTCATGGGATCACTCTATCGGGGACGATGACGGGGAGCCGTCCGATCACACGTGTATCAGAGGGACGGAAGAGATCGAGCCGGACAGCTCTTCCCTACATGAACCGCAGGCTGAGTCAGCGGCTACGTGGACGGCGACATCCAACCAGAGCGCACCACGCGTGCCTTCAGAGTTGCGTAGGATCCAGTCAACGCTGCGCGTTTAAATAGATAAATTGGGAATTTAAAAAATTAGAAAATGATCCCTAACTTTGAAAATTCATATCTTGGTGTAGAAAAATCATAAAAATAAAATAAAAATACCCACTTGCTCAGTGAACAGAGAAAAATAATGTGGAAATAATTTTAAGTCCATGTGATGCATATTTTATTTTTAATTAATTAAACACTAATTTGAATGTTTTGATTCACCATGCATATAGGCATATCACCATGGATTGAAATTTTAGCATGTTGTTTCCTCTGTCTTAGGGGATATCTTCTAATTTTTTCAAAGTTAGAGGAGGTCCATAGACAAAGATCCATATTTTTTAAGTTTATGTCTATTATTTGCATAAATTAATTATTATAATTAACATGTTAATTAAAAAATTCTAAGAAAATTTTGGAAGGTTCATCATGACCAGAGGATCCTTTGAAAATAATTTCATGAGTTAAGTCATTAAGAATACACTTAATCTTAACCAATTCTTAAAACACAAAGAAAATTAATTTTGGTTAACATAAATATCTAAATGACTTAATTTTTAATCTCAACTATTTTTTAGGATCCATAGAACTTACCATAAAAATTTTAAAGCATTTTGAATTCATTTGGTAACTTAAGTTAATTTTTCAAGTTAAATATCTTTTTTGACACTTAAATGATTTTTAAAAATCAAAATATAACTCAAAAATTTATAAAAACTTTTTTTTTTGAGTTCTCTATGATTATGGGTATTTTCTAAAAATAAATTGGTATTTAAAATAAAAACTTGATTTTTAGCCTATTTTAAATATTTAAAATAATTAAAAAATGATAAAAATCACAAAAATAATAAAATTCATGGAAATGTTCTAAAAAAATTCATGAAAATGTTCTGAATTACTTTCTAAGCACTTATGAATAATTGGGATATTTTTCCTGATTTTCTAAATAAAGATATTGAATTTTGAAGTTTAAAATAATTTTTAAAGGCTAAAAATGGATTTTTTCTAAATTAATTCCAATAACTCAAAGGAAAATAAGAAAAATGTGAAATTTATTTTTTTATCTCGCTTGACATTATAGAGATTTAATAAAAATATAAAACTTAATTTTCCACATTTAAAATATTTTATAATTAATAAACACTCTAGAACTTAAAATAATTCTTAAAATTCAAATAAAATTTAAAAAAATCATGAAATTTGGTCCAAAGGCTTCTCTAGTATAAGCCTACCTTCAAGAAAAATTTCAAGGGATTAGAATTTACCTTGGTCAAGTTAGGAATTTTCTTTGAAAAATCCTATTTTTGCATTAAAAATAGTTATATAGATAAATTAAATTTTGGAAAATTACACTTTCTCTTCTGATGTCTTAATTGACCCATGAGTGAGGTAGGATAAAAAATTCCAAAGTCATTTAGATTAAATTTGATAAATTATGAAGTGATAGAGCCTTAGGGGAAAATGTGTAAATTTAGAAATTTAGCCTTAATTAACATTTAGACCTAACCTAATTTAAGAGAAATGAGAAATATTTGATTCTAATTAACATATTTGGATGATTGAAACACAAGGGGTTAACTGGTAGAAACCAACCTCACTTGTCCTAATTAAAAATGATAAATTTGGAATTTCCTTAAATTACATAAATTTGGGAATCTAGCCAATTAAATGATCCTAGACTTAGGGGTATGATTTTGGGTGTCAATAACTCACTAATTTAATACCCCTATTTGATGCTTAAAATGAATTTCAAAACAAAAAGATAAATCATCATCATCACTTATAAGTCAATTTCATTTGTAATGACTAAGACACTCACCACAGTCTTAAGGGCTTAGTAGTGACTTAGGCTAAATCAAGTTTCATTTAAATAAGGATTAGAAAAATAAACATCATTGAAAATTAAAACATCTTTCAAACACTACAAGCCCAAGTCAAAATTGGGCTAAGTCTCTTAAACTTGCCTCTTTAAGGGTCTTCACCCACATAATTCTTAAAT
>NW_018235897.1:126788-129500 GCF_001263595.1 Phalaenopsis equestris
TCACGACCTAAACCCTCACATCTTTCAGGCTATTTGTGTGATAGTTTCACATGAATATAAGCCCTAACTAATAAAATTGACATTATCAAACACCTAAATATTTCTCCTCAGAAATGAAGCCAAACATTAGGATAGCTTGGGAAGTCACCGGGGTTCTCCTCTGGATCCATGACCTCCCATAGTTCTTCCTCCTTTGGACTCTACAACAAAATGTTCCAAATTTGAACCAACCTCCTTTCACACCTCTACATCCGATCTCATTGAAAAGTCCTACACTTTGAAACTCCTTGAAGATAATATTTCCTGATTTTTACCGAGAATCTTCTTAGGTGACTTTGGTCATTTAAGATGTAATTAAATATAGGGGCTTGCCCTTATAGGAAGCATGTCCAAACCCAGCTTAATATAAAACCTATTTAATCTTTTATATTAAATAAAGGAAATTGTCGGCAAATAAAATAGTTTCGCAGACCAAACGAATGTCATATATCTCTTAGTTTATTTGATTGCGCCTCATCCTCAAGTTTTGTGTTTATCCTTTGGGATAGATACATGATTTGAGGTACAGTGCTCTTTCATTTAAACTATGAAAAATATGAGGTGAGTTTGATTTCATATTTTTCTAAATCTAAATATATATGTAAATTAAAACGTCCTTCCAAAGCGGGCGACAGGATTTCGATTCCAATGACCGACAACTTCTTACGGACAACTACTCCAACCAAAAATAGCGCCGACAATACTATAAAGAGTAATTTAATTATAATTAATTAAAAAATTATCCAAATTAAATGAAATTTTTAGGGTTTATTCCTAATGAGCTTAGGAGTGTCCTCTAATTTTTCTAAAGTTAGAGAGCACCCCTAACATCAAAAGCATTAATTTTCTAGGATTATTAGTATTATTTTAATTTTAAAATTATAAAAATAAAATAAAATAAAAGCTAGAAAAATATAAAATCAAGTTTGGTAGGTTCGCTGTGGCTAGAGGACCTTAAAAAAAATGAAATTCAAATTTAAAAAGTTTTTTTTTTATTTTAAAATTAATAAAAGTTTTCAAAATTAAGAAAAATTAAAAATAATTCAAAAAATCACCAAGATAACTTAGATTGAAGAGAATGGTCTTAGAAAGCCTCTATGAAAATTTAAAAGTCATAAAAAATATTTTTAAACAAAAAAGTATTTTGTAAGTAAATAAAAATTTTAGCTTAGAGTAATAATAAAAAATAAAAAAAAAATTATGAAAATTGTTTTGGAGTATTCTTTGAAACCAAAGGTACTTAGGAAAATAAAATTGAAGTTAACAAAAAAGTTAATTTTTTAAGCATTTTCTAATTTAAAAACAATAAAAATATCAAAAAAATCATAAAATATAAATATAATTTAAAATGTTGTAAACTTCACGTTAATCAGAGAAATCAACTAAAAAATGCTTTTGTAAATTTAAAGTGTAAAAATATATTTTTAAGTACTTAAATGTATTTTTCTCCATTTTTTTGGATAAAGTAATTATAAAAAATAAAATAAAATAAATAAAAATATGAATTTTATTTTTCTGAGTTCTTTGAAGTCAGAGGGATCAATGAAATATAAAAATAAATTTTGAAATAGAATATATCTTCTATTTATTTATTCATTAAAATAAAATAAAAATTATAAAAATTAAAATATAATTCCAAAATTCAATAAAATTATTCCAAATGGTCATCCAAAATAGATGAGTCTCCTAAAAATTTCCTAAGAATAGAAAGTATGTTTTAATTAATTATATCACATTAAAAATTCCTATTTTTGGACTAAAATAGTTATTAAAAATTAAATAACAATAAAAAAATATAAATTCTTCTCTGATGTATAAATTGACCCTTGAGTAGAGTAACAACAAAGTTTTAAAGTCTTTAGAACTCAATTAAAGTAATTATGGAGTAAAGAATCCTAGGGGTAAAATGATAATTTTGAAATTTGATAACTTAATTAAAGTTTAGGTCAAAATAGAGGGAGAGGGTACTTAATTAGGATGATTTGACCTTGTAAGTGACTGAAATTCACAGGGTAAATAGGGTAACAACCTGATCCCAAAAATATAGTTGTGTAAAATTTTTAAAGTTGACTCCGCTTTACAATGATGCCAAAAACTTGATACGTTATTTTTTTAATAAGAAATTTAATTAATTTATGTTGGAATTCTACGCAAGTATATGTATCGTTATCAAGTAATATAAGACTTTCTATTTAAGCCTCAAAAATCGATCCCACAAAAAGGTTTAAATTTAAAATGATAAATTAACTAGGAAATTTACAAAAAATAAACAAAATTATTGTCACTAATTTCAAATTGTTTAATACACTATCAAAACGAATTTATTAAATACTAACAAAACTAAAATGCAAAGTTTAAAATTTAACTACTAAACTATGTTTATGTGATGAAGTTTTCTAATATGAAAGATACAACAAAACACAAATTTCATATATAAAAGAAAGTTCATACAACAATAATAAATAAACAACTCTTATCTGAAACTCTTTCTCAAAGCAAATCCCTTGTAGCCTCTCTTAGAAGATGTAGAAAGAAGAAATCTCTCACTTCTCTCCCTTTGTAACACTCTTAGGAAAGAATTCACACTTAAATTCACCACAAAAACTCAAAACTCTAGAGAAATAAATGACTAATGGACTCTAAGTGGCAGTTAATGGACTCTAAGTAGCAGTG
>NW_018235897.1:129528-133423 GCF_001263595.1 Phalaenopsis equestris
GAAGAGCTTGGAGGAGAGTGGAAAGCGGTTGAAGGGTACGAAGGCTGACCTTTCTAATCAATTTTTGCTCTAAATAGAGCCTAATGTCGCTTTTCCAATAGGTGCATCCAAAAACTCTTTACAAATCATCCAAATTTGTCGAATCTTCTAGAAACATGTCTTGCATCGACATTGGCGTCGTCGGTGCCAGTGACCCGTGAACTCTCTGTTAAATGGCACCGTCGACGCTGCTCCTGGCGCCATCAACACTGAGGATAGTCCGACCTCTGTTCTATAGATCTGCATTGTCGGCGTCCATCCTGGCGCCATCGGCGCTGAGTATTTCTTCAAAAATGTCATTTTAACTCCAAATTTCATCCTTTTTGCTTCCTTTTTGTTTCAAGTCCTAAAATTTAACAACCTGTAATAAAACATGAAAAATACCCTCCTTTAAACCAAAAATGAGTATAAAATATAGGTCTAAATATGCATATATTTTTGGTGTATCAAAATCCCCCAAACTTAATTGTTACTTGTCCTCAAGTAACTCCTTTACTACATAAAAATATGACTCATGGCAAAGAGTTTAACTTTTAGATTTTCATATTTTAGTCCAATAAATATAATAGTATAACTTAAGAAAAAAGTAAAATAACTCCAGTTAATTCTAAAGGGATAAGAATATCTAGCAATCAAGTCTAAGATTTTTTATTCTCTATTCTTTTAAGAAAAAATTACAAATGATCATATTAAAGCCACTTAGAATATCCATATGAAAAATAACTTCATGAAACTTTATTAGTAAATATGCTAATACTTAAATATAGGTTTAGAGAATGTAGCCAAGCCTTCTTCTTTAAGTTGATTCAAGTGAAGCCAATTTTTGATTAGGCATCTCCTCACATCTTTTCTTTTCTTTTAGGATCATTTTCAATCCTTTTTCTTTTCTCTTCTTCTTCTTTTCTTCTTTTCTTCTTTTTTATGTGAGGATTACTATATCTGGATAGCCCTTAATGATTTTGAACTTCACTATCATCTTTTTAAAACTAAAAACTTTTCTCATTCCTTCACTTTATAAATTTATATTAGCTTTAAAGATTTTTCATAAAGTCTTATTCTTTTCTTCTTACATGAATCTCTAAGATTTTTAATATTTCTAAAAATACAAATTCCGTTACTTACAATAGAAAAACATAGTCTTATTCTCTTATACCAAATATCTTAATCTCTAAAATTAACCTTTATTATTATACAATTTTTACTTAAGTTGACTATATATTTAGGAACACAAATATAGTTATAAAAAGTCAGGCTCTAATACCAAGGGTCATATTAAATTTAAAATTTTTGAAAATATAGCTAATTGAGGACAAATAAAATTATGTTTCTTTCTTTAAAAAGGAATTTTCCCCAAACTTAAATTTTTAAAAGATTTAGCATGAAAAATTTAAAAAACTTAAGAAGAAATAAAGGGTGAAAGAAAACATTTAATACATAAAGAAAAGACTCACCAGTTTAAGGTTCTGATATTGAAACTTAACACTAAAATATTGTAGGTGCTAATATGAAAAGCTACAAGACTTAAAACATTAAATAACACATAATACATATATAAATTTATTGAGAATGAATTTGCTATAAATACATTCAATAAAGTACTAAAAATTAACAACAGTACTAAAATGATTTCTAATGTAAAAATAACATCACAAATCTACTGTTCATAATACAACATAAAATTTAAAATAAAGTGTCACACTCTAAAAACAAACAGTCACAACAATAAAGTACAACCAAACATAAACTAAACAAAAATCAAACTAAAGCATCACCAATCATCATCATCTTCTTCTTCCACATCCAAATTTTGCTGTTGATATGGGGTAAAAATAGGGTGAATAGGAAACTGACCTGAGTGGTCACCGCTCATGTATCTGACCATCTCATCATCATAAGCAACATCATATTCAAACTTTTGCCTTATCTACTTCTGCCTTATCAAATCTATTGACCTCACTTTTGGTTGAGGTTTAGTTTTCCCTCTTTAGTAGCCTAAGGTATAGCCATAGGATTTTCCTATTGACTATTCTTAGAAAACTAGAAAAAGCACCATCACCACTAGAAATTCTACCATCTTCTTTACTCAACTTGAAGTTCCACATATTGATTCTAACCTCTATGTACTTAGTAGGTGGGGTCACTATAAAGAAAACTTAAGATGAGTCACCCTTAGGACTGCTGGACCTTAGGGTTGACCATGGATGTTCATCTGGAGCTAAGACACTCACTAAACTCATCTATACTCACAATCACTCACAACCCTAAACTCAAATTTCTAGACTATGTCCCTTGATCTTTTTAGGATACTCGTGTAGATGGTCCCCTAAACCTACCAGCCCTAGGGCTATAGTTTAACTACGAACAGTACATAGAGGACCCAAAATGGGATTTCCTTTGGTCCATGGCTCATTTAGGGTGATTAGTTACCCAATCCTATCAAAAATACCCATCTTGACCTTTTGCCCCTAAACACCCCCAAATTACCTAGACACACTTGAAACCCTAGAAACTTTGCCAAAATTCCCAAGTTTGACCAAAATACCCAAATTTGATCAAAATTCATTTCAAACTTTTTGAAAACCTCCAAACACCCAAATTACCCAAAATCTCCAAAAATGGCCAAATTACCAAAATACCCCTCCATAGCCCAAAATTTCAAAAATTCTAAAAATCCCCAAAAAATATCAATAAATCCCAAATATTTCTAATTTCATTTTTCTCAACTAATACATGACCCAATTTGGCCAATTTGACCATCTTTAACCAAAATCCCCAAATTTGCCTTTAAGGGCCCAAATTTCCCCAAATTCAACTCAAATGTCCATCAATTTGGTCTCAATTGACCCCAATTACAATCCTAAACTCAAATAAAATTTTTATATGGCCAAAATAAACCAAATTCATACTTAATTGGCCCATTATTTGAGCCCAATTTTGATATAGGTCAAAACTCCAATTTTGACCATATGACCTAATCTCACCAAATTGAAATCCTAGTCAATTGGCCCCAATTAATGTTGAAAAATCTTTATAAAATTCTTATACATCAAAATCAACCATCAATTGGCCTTGGTGAAGCCTAAAATCCATTTTATTTTGGCTTAAATAAAAAATTCTCAAATTTAGCCCCAAATTGGCTAAGTCCCCAAATTTCACCCAATTGATATCCTTAACCTCCAAATTGGCATCCAATTCATGTTGAAAACTCTTAATGGGGTCCTTATTGACTATTTACAATAATTAATTTGGAGTTAGCCCAGGCCTAACCCAAGCAAGACCCAAGCCTAACCCAACATGACCAAATTGACTACAATTCAAAATTCCCTCAAATTAACCCTTCAATTGAGCTCAAAACCACTTCATACTTCACCAAAGTTGTTCCTTATGCTTCATAACAATAATTTACACAATTTTGATCAATCAATTGGGTCAATTGACATGGCTAGCATAGACCAATCCCAAAATTTGGTCATTTGCACCCACTTAGACCCATGCACGAAATGTGACCTAACCACCCTAAAGCAACCAAATTAACTTCACCCCAGCGATTAGTTGACCCCTAAGGCTAAGCCAAAACACCTCTAACCACCTAAACTAAGCCATGGACCAAAGGTACCCCAAATTAAGGGATCTTATTCCCAAAAATACACATACTTAAGATATCTTTGCCACATCAAAACACATTTGCATTAAATTGTTGTGATGGATTCCTTTGGATGCCCTGGCCTCCCCCTAGCCGGTCGACCAGGCAAGTGGCCGGAAAATCTTAAAACCATGAGCCACCCCCATGAGACTTCACCCAAATCAAGCCTAGAGGCCAACTCAGCCACATTGAGTTGTAGAGCTCCTCTGCCCT
>NW_018235897.1:133715-134241 GCF_001263595.1 Phalaenopsis equestris
CTTCACCCACACCTTCACAATAGTGAAAGAGGAAGAAGCCCCATCAATTTCCCCTTCCACAGAGCCTCTAATATAGACTTCAATCAACACCCAAAATTGGTCTTGATCAAAATCACACCTAGGCCTTACACTACAACAAGAGGCTTAATCCCTAGCCTCCCTGGGCCCCAACAAATGTGTCAAGCACCTCTGATTGAAGTTTCCCTTCTCAGAGCAAAGGTATAAAACTTCTCCTCCTCCCGAGTCTATTTTGATTCTCCATTTGCTTAAGCTTGATTTTATGACAAATTAACCATATGAATGTGTTTGTCTCAATTAGACGAGCATTTTAAAAAAAATTTCACTTAATTTGGCTAAGAAATGAGAGAGATCTCAAGCCTCAAAGGTGGACAGTTCTCGGCCTAAGCTATCAGGGATGATGACCACACACCGTCTGATCGCTCGTGTATCAAATGGACGGCCAAGATGAAGCCAGACAGTGCTTCTTTACACAATTAGCAGGACGTGTGGCTGCTGGCATGGGCGG
>NW_018235897.1:134261-135157 GCF_001263595.1 Phalaenopsis equestris
AGAGCGCGCCGAGTGGAGTTTCGGAGCTGTCGTAGGATGATGAGGCGCCGAGTGGATAAGTAGAAAAATAGGGTTTTTTTATTTATTTAAACTCCCTTAACTTCAAAAATCCATAACTTTGTATAGAAAAATCACAAAAATAAAATAAAAATACCCTCTTGCTTAGTAAATAGGGGAGAATAATGTGAAATAAATTTCAAGTCCATTTGATGCATATTTTATTTTTAATTAATTAAACACTATTTTGAATCATTTGATTCTCCATGCATATTGACACATCAACCTTGGCTTGAAATTTTGGCATATTGTAACCTCTGTCAAGGGAAACATTCTCTGACTTTTCTAAAGTCAAAGGAGACCTCTAAACAGAGATCCATTCTTTTTTTAAGTTTAACTGCATTAGTTGCTCAAATAATCATGGAAATTAGCATGTTGCTTAGAAAATTCTAAGAAAATTTTGGAAGGTTTATGATGACTAGGGGGCCATTAGGAAAATTTTTCATGAGTCAAGTCATTTAAAATACACATAATTTTTACAAACGCTAAATCATTAAGATAATTAATTTTAGAAAATATAAATATTTAAATGACTTGATTTTTTATCTCCACTATGGTTCCTAATCTAGAGAACTCACCATAAAAAATTTAAAATATTTTGAGTTCATTTGATAACTTAAGTTGATCTTTAAAGATAAACATTACTTTTGGCATTTAAATAATTTTTCTAAAAATCAAAATACAACTCAGAAAATTATGAAACTTAGTTTTTTGAGTTCTCTGTGATTAGGGGTATTTTCTAAAAATAAAATAATATTTGGAATAAAAACTTCAATTTTAGCCTATTTTTAAATATTTAAAATAATTAAAAATTCATAAAAATCATAAAAATAATAAAA
>NW_018235897.1:136019-137926 GCF_001263595.1 Phalaenopsis equestris
AGTCAATAATTAATCAATTTAATACCCCTATTTGATTTTCAAATAAAATTCAAATCATGAGTCGTGACCACCTAAAGCTTAACCTTTTCAAAACTAATTAAGATACTCACCTAAGTCTTAAAGGCTTAGTAGTGAGTTAGGCTAAATCAAGTTTCATTTAAATGAGGATTAGAAAAGTAAATATCATTAAAAATTAAAACAACTTTCAAACACTAAAAGCCCAATTAGGGTTAAAATTTGGCTAAGTGTTCCAATAACTCTAACCTGCCTCTTTAAGAGTCTTCACCCACATAATTTTTAAAATTAAATTGCAGATGATAATTACCTTACTCTTAGGGATAATTGAGACATCAATGTTCATTGAGCATTAGGGTGGAACGAGAAGACTCGCCAGATACGCTTTTTACAGTTTTCAGCGTTGTCTTTCTTGTACTTTTATGTTATACTTTTGTGCTTTAACAAATTTTCATGAAAAACTAAAACTATTAGGATAGCCACAGAATCAAAACCAAAACCAAAATTAAAATCAACCAAGATAAAATTCACCGCCACAAAATTCAAAATATAAAACAACTCAAAATCTAATAACAAACATCAAATAAAACTACAACTTCAACTAAATTAAGATCTCTCTATCGGATGATCGGGAATCCCTTGGAGGAGGTAACCTACGGTTGCTAACGAGGCTTCCCAAGGTCTAAATGAAATTATGGAACTCATTAAGTTGAGTTCAGTAAGTTCATTTGAACTAAGTGAATCCAATAGAAAATAGTGGTGCCGGAACGAGGGAACTAATTTGATTTCATATTTTTTCTAAAACTAAATATATATGTAAATTAAACATCCTTTTGAAGCGGGTGACGAGATTTCGATTCTGGTGACCGACAGCTTCTTACGGGCAACTCCCCACCAAAAATAGCACCGACACACACTAAAAAACTCAAACTTGTCACGATAAGGAGCATGGAGCTAGCACTATGGGCAGCACGACCATCTTCAACAGTAAAACTTGTCTTCCCCAGCTAAATCAATTTTCTTCCTTAGAATTAGACAACAAGCCATAGGATTTTGAGGTTGTTTGCTTATGCAACATAAATCCTCACCTTATCTTTAGGCCTTTGTACAGCTCTGATGTACAATATAAGCCCTAACTCATCTTAGGATTCTGAAGTTATCATCCGTCAAGTCCTAAATCCTAACATCTTTCAGGCTATTTGTGTGATCGTTTCACACAAATGTAAGCCCTAAACTAATAAAATTGGCAGGATAAAACATTCAAAAAAAAATTTCTTCAAAACTGAAGCCAAAAAATGAGATAGACTGGGAAGCCACCGAGGCTCTCCTCCAGATCTATCACATCCCCTAGTTCTTCCTCCTTTGGATTGTACAATAAAATATTCCAAATTAGAGAAATTCCCATTTCATACCTCTTTGTCTGATTTTGTTGAAAAGTCCAATCCTTTTGAACTCCTTGAAGATAATATTTCTGATTTTTATTGAGAGTTTTCTTATGTGACTTCGGTCATTTAAGATGTAATTAACTATAGGGGCTTGCCATTATTGGAAGATTGTCCAAACCCAACTTAATATAAACCCTATTTAATTCTTCATAATAAATAGGGGAAATTGTCGGCAAATAAAATGATTTTGCAGACCAAACAGATGTTATATATTCTTTTGTTTATTTGATGGAGCCTCATCCTCAAGTCTTATGTTTATCCTTCGGGATAGATACAGGGTTTGAGGTAAAGTGCTCCTTCATTAGTGCTCTGAAAAATATGGGGTGAGTTTGATTGAAAAATATGTGGTGAGTTTGATTTCATACTTTTATAAACTTAAACATCATTCTGAAGCGGGCGACAGGATTTCGATTCCGGTGACCGACAGCTTCTTACGGGCAACTCCCC
>NW_018235897.1:138273-143234 GCF_001263595.1 Phalaenopsis equestris
GTCCTAAAATACTTCACATCTCCCTTCCAAATTTGATTTGCTATTCCACAAATTAAAACAGATCGTGTTGTGCTGCGCGCACTTTAAAATTTTCTTGTATTAATTAAATCTTACACATTTTTAAATAAAGAAGTTTAAAAATACCGATAAATTAAGACCCGCCCGGTCTACAGATCAACCTCTATTTTCAGTGCTTGCACTAAAGATCACGAGTTTTTTTTTGGCCATATAGCTAACCCTAAAGCTTTCTATCTTAAATCCTGTTGTAATGGCCTACGCAATGCTGACCTTTTCCTGCAACCTGCCAACGGACTGCAACACCCATAACGTCGCTCCCACCATCAAGTTTGGGGCTGGATTTGAAGACCTTTTGAAAAAGCCCCATTCGTGGTAATGAAGATCGCCGCTCTAGAAATGCAGGAGCCTTCTGCAGAATTCAACCTGAATTGCCTTCAAGACTACCTTCAGGACTTCCCTACCTGCAAGAAGTCTAAAGCTATTATCGACACGACACCCATCAAACACGCTAGCTCCGCTGTTGCTAAGGGGAAAGAAGTAATGACTGTTGAGGATCTGACTGAGGGATTAACTGTCCCACCACATGTGTTTGAGATCGGATCAAGTTTGAGGATTGTACCGCTGACCCGTACTCAAAAGAGGAACCACAATAGAAGAGTTCAACCATTAAAGCCCAGGCTCCCGAGGAGACACCCGTTGAGGAGGAACCTCATCAAGTTGAAGTAGTGTTACAGGAAATTTATCCACTCCTGCGAGGGAGTAGATTCCATCCTTTGACAGATACCAATGGATATGAGAATATCCGAAGGATCGCTGCTGCATTACATTCACTTCATGGACACAGTGAGGAGAGAAAGAAGTTCACTCCTATCACTCGAGTTAGTGCAGTTTTCAGAAGGCTTGCTACCAAAAAAGAAGGATGTTCAATTAGCAAGTTACTTAAAACAAGTGGGAGATGTAATTTCCCCTCGCATGAAGAAGCAAATATTGAAGGATGTCAAGTCTGCCAGACAGTCCCAGAAGACAACTTGAGTGCCACCTACTCGCATCCCCGTTTGGTTCTGTTTAGGGAACAAAATTTATACCATAGTAGTTACTACTAATTATACTGCCACCGGGACCGCAGGTCGTCGACCGGTTAAGTCGAAACTTGGTCCAAAGATCTTACACATCACCCGTTAGGAAGATATTTCTACAATCCCAAAGGCAAAGACAAGATGATTACCTGGCACTGTAGCCGGTCTACACCACAGGGAGCATACTTTCCCTCGACATACCGATGTTTCTACTAAGACGATCCGTCTTGAGACATCATCGTCGAAAAAGAAGAAAGTATGGGTAACCAAGGTCACTGCACCGATACAGTTTAGTGAGCCCGTAGAACAAGAAGTGAAACCAGTGTCTGAAGTATCTGACATCGTTGCGACAATAGCCAGCGAGATGGAGGAACAAGTAGAGGATGTCCATCAGGGTCCTTCAGATCTTAAAGAAATCAAGGAATCAATAATTGAAGAAAAAATTGAGAAACTCAGGATTGAGATTTTTGAGTTGACGACTCGAGAACACAGAGTTTCCGTCGATAGCTACAATGAAAATTTTGATTAGAATGATTACCTGGAGGAGGATTTCATGGATGTCCATGTTATTGAAACCAGAGCCACCACATCTGCGCGCGAGAGTCAACCTCAGATCGAAGAGAACGCCGTAGATGAGCTGTGTAGGGTTATGCTCCTAAGGGATGAGCAGGTTAGTCTATTGGAGAAAAGAATAGAAGATATGACTGGAGCTATGACTGCCATAGTCACCATTCAGGGGCAATCGCAAGCGCCGCAATTGGCTTCTCCAGAGATTAATCAACTAGAAATCATACACATTATAGATGAAAGAAGAGAGGCTACTTCAACAAACAAAGATGAGCAACCGAAGAAAGATTCTCCATCAAGTGCCATGTCAGAAAAGGAGTTCAAGCAGATGGTTGAACAAGTGCGGGATGCCTTAGCCCAATCCAAGAGCGGTGCATCAATTTTGAAGGGTAGACCTTACCCAGAGGAGTTCGATGTCGTGCCTTTCCCAAAGGGTTTTGTGGCCCCAAACTTAAAAATATTTGACGGGACTGGAAATCCCAGACAACATATAACACATTTCCGAGCCAGTTGTGGCAACACAAGGAATAATGAGCTCTACTCTGCCAGCAGTTTGTCAGCAACTTATCAAGAATTGCTTTCGAATGGTACGCTGACTTGCCCAATGGGTCAGTTAAAACATTTTCTGAATTAAAATAGTTATTTGTGAAAAGATTTGCCCGGGCACAACACCATGTGCCTATTAGAGAGCTCATGATGGAAAAGCAAAAGCCCAGTGAAACTTTGGTAGCAGTGAAACTTTGGTAGACTATATGACTATATTTTGAGGTGGAGAAACCTTGACATTAAATGTGAACCTCAACTATAGGAACATCATGTGATTGAAATTCTACTCAAGAGCATTCATGGGCTAGTAGCTTTCATGCTTAAGGGACTCACCATCAAATCCTTCAAGAAGCTACTCAGTAAAGCCATCAGTCTTCAAGAAGAAATAAAGCACATGGAGCCACATGAAAAGGCTAAGGTGGCCAAAGTGTTCGAAAATAAATTAGGAGTAGTAGCGACCGTCGACAAAGGAAAGCAGCCGATAAAGATATATGCAAAAGAACATCACCAGTCCTCTCAAAAACAAAATAATCAATGCAACCAACGGCCGCCTCAAGCAGGAGCACCTCGAATATGGGATAAAAGAATATCCCTCTTAGAGCGTACTACCAAATCCGAAGAAGCCCAAAGAGGTGGATAAGAAGAATGAACCTAATTATTGCCCATACCACCGATTTCTCGGGCACACTATAGAAAAATGTTTCGTCTTTAAAGACTGGCTCGAGAGGAACCTTAAAGAAGAGAACATAACAATCCCGAAAGAGTATTTAAGAGAACCTGAAAAAGGTTCCATAAATATGATTTCAGCTGAGTCAATCTCCCCAATTGATCCTTATGTCGAAATAGATGGATGGAGTACAACTTGGGATGAACTCAAGAGGGTCCTTAATCAAATACAGGATTCGTCAAAACATGCTTCTGCGAATACCGAAGAAGAATGGAATGAAATTTTGGAGCAAATAATCTAAGAAAATACTGAACAAGACCCAGTCTTCATCAAAACAAGTCTCTATTTAGAGTCCGCAACATACCAAGCCCAAGATGAAGATTTTTCCAAGAGATCTATCATCGTCAAGAACAAAGAACAAGAAGAAGAAAAGCAACACTTCAAAGATTGATAGCATGGGGGTAGGATAGGGGCTGCCTCTACTAGATCGGTTGTCTCATATTTGGGGAAGAAAATCCTCGAACCCTTGACTTTGTATGATTGTTTTTTTATCCCTCTGGGATCTTATGAATATAGTGATTGTGATTTTGGCTACATTTTAACTATTTTTGGTGATAACGTAACTATTTTTGATCGATCTAGCTTCTATCTCGATCCCCAAAATGATCCTCAAATCATACTCGAGTCTGATGAACTTGTTGTCAAGTCCAAAGAAGACATCAATAATATCGCTTACGACAGCACCGATAACGAGGAGCCAATTCTTGAGCATCATGGTACACCACTTTCCATCAAATTAGATCTTTCCGACAAAGAGGAAAAGACAACGGAAGACTCAACAATGATATCTCAAGAAGAAGTTGCAGAAGTTAAATTAAGGAGCAAAAAAGTGTTACCACCAAGAACAGCTCCAACAAACAATGGAAAATAGATAACGACTCGAGAAGAGATACCCCCACCTCCACCAGTGGAAGAACCACATGATCAAGATAAAGTTGGAGGATCATACAGGAGGATCATACAAAGTAGACCAAAGTAGACTAAAACGTGCTAGCTAATCTTAGGAAGTTTCCGGCCCGATTAAGCATCCACGACACTCTGACCCTGTCAAAGGAAATGAGAGAGAGTCTCTGGTTACAGCTTTGCTTGACCCAAAAATTTTCTTAGCTCAGTTGGCCAGCACATCCTCAGATGAAGTTTTCTTGTTTAAAGAACAACCAGGGGTAACCTTCACAGATGAAGACTTGTTGCTCGATACCACCGACCACAACCGTCCACTCTACATCTCCGTCAACATTGGCAGATTTGTATTATCCAGAGTTTTAGTGGATCCTGGAGCATCTCTTAACTTGATGAGCCTATGGACATTGGCCAGCTCAAGAGCTTACGTCTGATAAAATGATGTTAAGATGATTTAACCAAAAGGGAGAAAGAGCCCTCAGATGTATTACATTAATTATGAAGGTTTGAGAACTCGTGACAACTGCTAAATTTCATATCATCAACTCCGAGACCTCTTTTAATGCTCTATTGGGTCGACCATGGATTCATGAGCACAATATGGTTCCGTCATCTCTACCCCAGTGCATCAATTACCGCAAAGATGGTCAAGAGAATTGCATCAAGGGAGACCTACAACCATTTTCAGTGCATGAAGTTGATATCCATGAAGATGCTACCTACCACGCACCTCAAAAGAAAACTGTCTTCTCTCGTGAAGTTATCAAAAATAAAGATGAAGATTCAGAAGAATCACAAAAAGGAGGCCATTCAACTTCGCTTCAGCAATCTTCCACCACTCCTTTACAAAGAGATGGTGAAAAGCCTTTTAGTTTGCGCACTCGAGGTCGAGGCCGGAGATGTGGACAACGAAGGATCAATTTAATCGTTGAACGGACTAGGCCAACCATCAATGTTGGTGATGAAGACAGTTTTGAAACAGTTCTGAAGACAAAATAATGATGATAAGATGGAAAATACCTCAGTATGAGATATCCCTAGAAGATACAAAAAAGAATGAATATGAAACAATGTATGATCGGATAAACCACTATGTGAATGCTATGACCCTCACTCCGATTCTCCCT
>NW_018235897.1:143291-144177 GCF_001263595.1 Phalaenopsis equestris
TGGATGATGATTCTAATGAATTAATGGAATTGCCTTTTGGTTACTTCTCGCCTTGTGTTCAAAAGTTAATTCAACAGGGACACTTACCAAAACAAATGATAAAAGATAAATCTTAACTTTTTGAAAAACTATGGAACGGTATAAGTCAAACTACAAATTCAAAAGAGGGTCTCGGATTTAGTATAGTCGGACCCGTTGATGATTCTGAATTTTACATGGTTGTTATTAGTGAATCAGAAGATGATTGCCTCGATATAGAGGATGACTCTACTAATCAACAAATAGAAGATGTTCCACATGAATTTGAAGAAGAAATTAAGTCAGCAGTTGATGAATTGAATGAGATTAACCTCAGGACTGAAGAACGACCCCGGCCTACATTTATAAGTTCTCTACCTAATGAAAAAGAATCTACAGAATTGATCAAATTATTAACAAAATTTAAACATTGCTTCGCATGGAGCTACGATGAAATTCCAGGACTGTCAGCAGAGGTTGCAGTTCATAAACTTGGGGTGGACAAGGATATAACCCAAGTAAAACAAACCCCTAGAAGAATGCGCCTCAAAATAGAACAACAAGTCATCGACGAGGTGAAGAAATTAATAGATGCCAACTTTGTTAAAGAAGAACAATACCCCATGTGGTTAGCCAACATCATACTTGTTAAGAAGAAAAATGGATATATCCACGTTTGTGTCGATTTCAGAGATTTGAATAAGGTATGTCCAAAAGACGAGTTTCCACTACTGACCAAAGGAAAATATGTTGAGATTTTCATACCTATTTTATATTGTTTTTGATGTTATTGCACTTTAAATGAGAGAATTGAACTAGGGTCATTGGAGCAAAAAGATGAATTAGGGTCATTGGAGCAAAAAGATGC
>NW_018235898.1:0-353 GCF_001263595.1 Phalaenopsis equestris
ATCATTCGACACGAATTTCAAGACATGACACATATCCCGAGAAGATATTTCAAGCAAGAAACTTTCAAATCTTGATAAAAATTCATCCATAGCTCCAATTTCAGCAAACTTATAGTCAAACTAACCGGCTCAATGAGACAAATCTAATGATATAAAAATTAGTCCAATCTGAGTCAAATCAAACCTAGATCAAGTCATTAAGCCACCCTTAGAAGATTCCCGGACACATTTGGAAGGTCAAACAGATGTCGACACTAGCATGCTTATACTCGAATCAAGCGTCTCGACAAGACAAATCCAACGAGCTCAAGATCACTAAATTCTAACATCGTTAAGACATTCAAATGTCCATT
>NW_018235899.1:0-833 GCF_001263595.1 Phalaenopsis equestris
CAGACTGCATTTCATCCATCTTCTCCAGTATATGCGGAAGATTGTTTTAATGAATCCTGTATTTGGTTTAGGAACCTCTTGAGCTTGTCCCAAGTCGTACTCCATCCATCTTCTTCAATATATGGATCAATCAGAGAGATTGGTTCCGCTGAAATCACCTTTAGGGAACCTTTTTCAGGTTCTTTTAAATATTCTTTTGGGATCGTTATATTCCCTTCTTTAAGATTCTTCTCAAGCCAATCCTTAAAGATGGTGCCCAATCAATCTGTGGTATGGGCAATAATTTGGTTTCTTTGGATCTGGTAGTCTGAAACATTTTCCTATAGTGTGCCCAATCTTTCTTGTCGACCTCTTCAAGTTTCTTTGGATCTGGTAGTCTGAACTCAGGCTTCTTCATCAGACTTTTGAACATTTTAGATACGACTTCATCTTTGAAATAATACACCATTTTATGTCATTCTGCCAAAGAAATTCTCTTATTCCCTGTTCGGGGTGATCCTTCTTGAGGTGGTCGCTCGTTGGACTGGCTACTCTATTTCTGAGCTTGCTGTGATGAAGATTGATGAGAATTTTCTGCATATATCTTCATTGGTTGTTTCCCTTTATTGATAATTGCTATTGTTCCTGACTTATTTTTAAATACTCTAGTTACCTTGGATTTCTCATGAGAATCCATATGTTTCATTTCTTCTCGAAGCCTGCTGGCTTTGCTGAGTAGCTTCTCTAAGGATTTGATGGTGAGTTCCTCGAGCCATGAATGCTTCTGAGTAAGATCTCAATTGTGTGATGTTCCTTTAACTGAGGTTCACACTTCATGCGAAGGTTTCTCCACC
>NW_018235900.1:0-839 GCF_001263595.1 Phalaenopsis equestris
ATTAATTTTCATTGACATCAACAACCACAATCATCGTTTCTTCTTCTTTACCAAGCTTGTGTAGATTGTCGAGATTGATTCGGGACAAAACCTGTCTTACTTGTACTGTGATATATATAGAATCCTACGGGGGACATGCTAATTATCTTACAAATTTTGCTAGAGCGTCAGATCTCCCCAAGGAATCTGGTAGAATGTCACATTGGGGATCTGTTCTAGCAGCTTAATCGTGTACTGATGGTATTCTACTAGTCTTGGTTTCAAGATCTTGTATTGTCCGACGACTTGTTGAATGAGATGTTGTGAGTCACCATAAATGACAATATCTCTTATTTCCATTGAGATTGCCAACTCTAATCCAGCGATTAAAGCTTCATATTCTGCTTCATTGTTGGTGCACGGCTCTGTCAGGTGATATGAGAACCTCAACATACCCTTATCTGGTGTGATAAAGATCAAACTGATCCTTGCTTTGTCTGGTATAACTATGACTGATCCTTTATCTTTCCAGGCCAATGAAGCACCGTCAAACTACATTTCCCAGCGTTGTGCACTGGATAATTCCATTTGTAGTATATGCTCATATGGTAGTTCATCATTGAGAGGGGACCTAGCTAGCAGTGGTTGTGCAGCGAGAAAGTATGCTAGAATATGTCCCTTGATAGCACAGAGAGGAACAAAATTTATATAAAATTGCAATAAGATCATTTACCATCTTGCTAGACGTCTGGAGAGTGTTGGTCGGGTCATCAAATATTGCAACGGGTTAACTTTTGAAATTAGGCTAATTAATCTTCTGAGAAAGTAATGTCTAAGTTTTTGGGTGGCAAAAATTAAAG
>NW_018235901.1:0-3402 GCF_001263595.1 Phalaenopsis equestris
ACCAATAATACTGTAATAATCCATTTTGAGATATTTGGTAAAAAATTTTGACGACTTAAAATATACTCTAAATTTCAGATCTCTCAGATTTTAACCGAATCAATTTTATAAAATGTTACGCGTCAAAACGATCAATTTGCTATATAATTATATGTATAAATTATGAATAGATTGGAAGATATAAATATTGAAGTTATAAGTTCAATTACTTTATTTTAATTACTTTAATTAAACCCAACTTAATTCTAATCCTTCACTAATAACACGTATGCAATGTAGCCACCAGCTTACTCACGCGATAGTTTGTGCTCTGAGATGCGTAGAAGAGCTGGGATTCTTTTCAGAGCCTTCACGTGTCTTCCTCCCTCTCTCCATTATTTTCGGTTATGCCTAATAGAAGGATCTCGCAAGCTCCAACCTTTGGGTCCGTGTAGTAGGCGCGAACCGCGTGATTGCAAGGGAGCCGCAGCTAGTGGCAGGGACTTCCGGGGAATTTTTCTAAGTGCGAAGCTTACTTTAGCGATATTCTAGACATTCATTTCCTTCTTCACACTTCCATTTTGAGATTTGCGATGATTCTTGCATCATTTTTGTTTCTGGTCATCGTAGCGAAGACGAGGTTGCGTCTAAAGCGATGAAATTGGTTTGTGAACTTTTGCAAGGGTCTTTAGCTAGAAATCAACGAATATAGTAGAGGAATAAGGTGATAGAAAGAAGAGCGAAATATTTGGTGGTGGCTGAAATGTTGGGTTATGTTGATAAGCCCGTTTAAGTTATGTTTTGGCGAATAGGTTAAATCACTTTATGTGTTATGGTATTATGAAATCTCAAGATATTTACAGATTTCAGATCATTTACAAGAGGCGGCGAGCTCGAGGTGAGTGTGTGGAAATTCACCGTTGGTCTATTCCTGTCAATTTTAGGTAAAATAATTCTATGCTAACTTGAGAAGAATAATTTAATTAAAAGAAAATTTGCTTGAATTTTAGAGTTTGATATTTGTTCTATAGGTTATTAAAATCAACATAAAGGTTATTGTAATGCTCAGCTAGTTACTGAAAATTGAGAATCTTGTGTGACAATTGAAGTGAGTAATTATATTTCTAAATTTCATTAATCTTCTTTATTTAAAAATGTATGTTGATTATATGTATGTTTTAGTTCAATTAAATTTATATGATAACATATTTTTCATATTATTAGATAGAAAATATATGCATAATAGAAATGATTTCCAATATATATATGAAAGATATGCATGAGATCCATGATATGCAAGATATGCATGATAGGAAAGCTATGCATGATAAATAGTTGCACATTAAAGTAAACTATGTATGTTAGTAGAAACTGTCTCAGAAGAATTTATTTTATGAAGATGAAATAACTTGTTTACAAATGCTTGTATGTGAATGTTAAGGGAGGAGTTCACCCTCTTATGGTACAAGCAAGGAACACCAGTTTACTCGTGTGCGTAGAGGTTTTTCTTCCGCCCCAGACAATTGTGAGTGATAGTTCACTAGATGCTGTGCCGAAGGGAGAATATTGGTCTGCGACGAGTAGACAAAACTTGCCTACCCAGACAATTAAGATGTTTAGATCGTTAACTGCTATGCTAACAGGAGAATATTGGTCGGGAAGATAAGAGTCTTTTCACCTCAAACAATTGTAATGTTTAGATCACCAACCGCTGTGCGACGAGATAATCTTAGTCAGGGGTGTGTTAGGTTATTTTTGACGATGATTCTCAGGCAGACAAACGTGTATGTAAATAATATAAAGTAAAAGTAAAGTTAAAGTAAATGCATGTAGAGGATTTGAGTATTTTCATTGAGAAGAAGTTATTGATACATGCATTAGTATATTTAAACAATTTTTATAGAAATATGAAAGATTTGCATATTCTAAGATTTTTTATAGAGATGTGAAAGACCAACGTGCACATTGATTTATTTTCATTGGGTTATTGCAGTTTGGAAAGGGATACAACTGAGTTATCTTTAGATAACTTATTATTTTGTTAAAATTTTTTTTTTAGTTTTAAAGTTTTTAAACAAGACGACTAGAAAAGGAGCAAATGTTTATAGATGATGAGAACAACCAGAAATGTACAAATTTCTACTTGTTAATTAATTGCTTTCTTTAGTGGTTCTTTGATGAATATTTGAGTATTAAATTATTAGTGATAAAATTATAGTGGCAGAGAATTTATTTCCATTGCCTGACCGTTTGTTATTGTATTGGTTAATTTTAAGTCTGAGGCCGAATCGTGACACATACAATTATGTTCATATCCAAATCATAATATAAATCATTTTATCTTATACATTTGCAAATAATGAAGCAAAAATAGGATACAAACTGAGAAATATTTTTTGATAATGTTTGTCCTCATTTGCTTTTCTTTTGCTATCAACAACTCTCTTGCACCCATAGATCTCTGTAGGTTTCTATATGATTATGTAGACACAATTGCATTTAGTATTTTCTGCGTATTGTGAATGAAGACCAACATTGACTGTAAGAATGAAAACATGATTTATCCCTTATGAAACCGATGATTTTACTAAGTTATGAATTTGATAAACATGTTTATCAAATCATTGCTTGCAGGTATTCAATTATTATGATTCATGCATATGCTATATGAAATTCTTATGATAAATGTTTGTTGCAGGACTTATGATTTAAGAAATGTCACAAGTAATGTTATTAGTAGACTATTATATGAATACTTGCAAATACAGATGATATAGAGAGATTAGGTTCCCGACTCTTGGTAATTAGATCGTGATGAAGCTCCTGAAGCCGTTGAACTCAGGCGAGGACGAAACTTCGAGAACCATTGAAATCAAGCGGGAAGAAAATATAAGGAACTGTTGGTACCAAGGGGCTATTCATACTGCTATTTTGGATGGGGCACAACTTTTATTAATATTTAAATTAGCATTCGGGTTGGGTGACGACTCAAATAATATATTATAATATTAAAATAGTTGTGACATAATTATGTGGCATTCCTATGATTATGATTGATGACTATGAAATTTTTATGAAATGCTTATGATTGCACATGAGTGAATGAAATATATGTTTTTTATAACTCGCATTGATTTCCTGCATTATATACTTTTTTTACATGTTTTAAGATTATAATATGTGGAATGTGTTGCGGACATGTACATGAGTTATATATTGTTTCTTTTTTGTCTATAAAATTTAATTTTAGTGTTAATTATTTTGCTGAGATTATTGTACTTTACTCTGTTGATTTTCAGGAAGGGCTAAAGTGCACCAAGGCAAATAGCTATGTGTGACGTGTATATTTTTTGTATTATATAGTTTTAAGAGCTTGTACAAACTTTTGAGTGCTTACTTCTAGTATGTTAGATTTAATAGCTC
>NW_018235901.1:5128-12761 GCF_001263595.1 Phalaenopsis equestris
AAAAGAATAAAAAAGTACCTAGGCAAGTCTCCTAGGCCAGTTGTAGAGCAAGTGGTACAAGCTGAAAATGTATTGAATAGAATTAATAATTAGAACAGAGCAAACAAATAATTAGAGTCGCAAAGATATAGGGCATTGTTCAGTTGATATCGCTAGTTGTTGATAAAATAACTACTATTGAAATATCTTCTATTAGTACAAAGCCCATATTTGAAGCTAATACAGAAGTTGATCGTCATTTGAAGCTCTTTCAAGCATTCAAGCCACCTAATTTTAAAGATGACACTAATCATACAACTGCTGAAAATTAACTATTAAAAATCGGAAAAATTTTGGATGACATGATTTTTCAAGAGAATGGAAGAGTGGTGCTTGCCACTTTCAATGTTAGAAGGCAAAGCAGATAGATGGTAGTAGCCGCAAGAACACCTCTTTAACAGATTCAGTGGGATGATTTTGTCAGAGTTTTCAATGATTGGTTCATTCCACCTTCGGCCAGATTAGCATTGCAAGATAAATTCCTTAATTTACTTCGAGGGTCTAATATAGTTATGCAATATAGTTATGCAGTATGAGACTATTTACTTTTATTTCTAGGTATGCATCTCATTATATCTGCACCTAGGAAGAAAAATATCAGATTTTTGCGCAACCTACGAGGTCAATTGGGGTTGGCGTTAGCTTCATTTGAAATAATTGATTTCTCAGTGCTAGTGAAAATAGCTAGATGAATTGAACAAAAGCTGAACTTCTCCAATCAGTAGTGACAATGAAGAAGACTTCCAAAGCAAGAAATTTAAATTGGAAGGTAAGCAGAAGCACACAGTCAGGAAAACATATTTGTGAGAAGTGCAGAAAAGACATTTTGGGCAGGGCTTGATGGTTTCAAGGAAGTGCTTTAAATATGGACAATTATGACATCTTCAAATGAAATGTCCGTAGGAAAAGAAAAGAGACAGCAGACCGTTAACATCTCAATGATGACAACTCAGGAAATTTTTAAAAGGCGGTCGGTCAGTCAGACAAAACTCAATTATTAGGAAAGTCTTCAAATCAAGCAAAAAGTAAAACTTTAGATCGCAGAAACGAGTAACCAGTGAAGGCCAAAGATTTTGCAAGTACTCCTGAAGAAGCTAATATGAAGAAGTGGTTATACGTATGCTTTTGATTTAAATTATCCTGATATTGTTTTATTTTATTCGGATGCATCACATTCTTTCTTGCATCCTTTATTTTTTGAAGAGTTTGCTACCAGCTTATTATTTTATATTGTGCACTTCACTCCTGTCTTATGTGTCATTATACCATTGAAAAAGTGATTTTTATGCAAATAACAAATGTTTCGTGCTTGTCAGTATTTTTGATAAAAAATTTTCAAAAATAATTAATTATCATACCAATTCAGATATTTTATGCTATACTAAGAATGTATTAGATGGTGAAATCTTTTGCTATAATTGAATGCTGGAAAAAAACCTGTGAAATTTAATTTGCCTGGCGAGAAGTCATTTTATTTTTACTATGATAGAAATACACAATTTTCTCTAATTAGTGTAGTGAAAGTTGGAAAGTATTTGTGAAGTGGTAAACTGGTATTCATTGCCAAATTAAAAGTGCTGAATAATTATGTATAGGAATTGAAGAACATCCCGGTTGCAGAATTTTTTGATGTATTTCTTAAAGAATTGTCATAGCTACTGTCAGAGCTGGACGTTGAATTTGGCAATGGCGTACAGCCGGGGACATCTGCAATTTTTTCTCCTTACAAGATGGCTCCGAAATAATTGCAGGAATTGAAATGCCAATTACAAAAATTGATAAATAAGGGTTTTATCAGGCCAATCAATTCGCCTTAGGGTATTTTTAAAGAAGTAAGATGGTTCTTTGCCATCGTGCATTGCTTATAGAGAGTTGAACAAGGTGATAATCAAGAACAAATAATATTTGTCCAAGATCGATGATTTATTTGATCAGTTAGAGGACATTATTGTACTTTCTTGAATTGAAATTGATCTGACATTGTGATATAACTATGTCAGAGAGTTAAGGAGGCAGTTGTGATTAGGATCAGGTACGGTCATTATGAATTCCTTGTTATGTCTTTTGGATTAAGGAATACCTTTGTCGTGTTTATGAACTTAATGAATCAAATATTCATGTCTTTGGATCAGTTTGTTATTATTTTTATTAATGATTTTCTGTTCTACTTAAGAACTGATGATGATCATGCCAAACATTTGAGAATAGAATTGGAGTTGTTGAGGCAGAACTAGTTATTTGCAAAGTTTTCAAAATGCAAGCTTTGGTTGCAAAGCATTGTATTTATAGAGCACATCATCGACGGGCAAGAAATTTCAATGGATTCTCAGGAGGTAAAAACAATTATAGAATGAGCTACACTAAAAAATGTTACAAAGGTGCACAAGTTCTTTGTTTGACCAAATATTATAGGAGGTCGTTAAAGGATTTTCACATATAGCTATGTCGTCCATTTTGATCGGGAAAGATGTTCAATTTGAGTGGTGTAGAATGTGAACACAATTTTTAGGAATTAAAAAAAAATTATTAACAGTTGTTCCAGTGAGCTTTTCCATTAGAGGTATATAATGGTCAGATTTATAGCGATGAGTTATTGAGAGACTTGGGTTGTGTTCTAATGTTAAATAAAAGGGTAATAACTTAGCATCCAAATAGTTGAAACCACAGGAGATGAATTATCTGACACAATCTATAGTTAGCTGCTATAGTGTTTGCTTTTAAGATCTGGAGACACTACTTATATGGCATGGAATGCGAGATAATCACTAATTAACTAGATATCATCAAAGATTATGATTTGGATATACCGTATTATTATGACTGAGCAAATGTAGTTGCCGATGCGTTGAGTCGTAAATTCACATATAGTGCAAGCTAGATCATTACTCAGGAGTTGGAAATGATTGAGAAAATATATGCCTTGCAGTTGGAAGTTAGAAAACCTGGAGATAGTGGGTATTTACATCTGTTGATTGTGCAACCAACGCTGATAAATAAATTCAGGCAACTTAGAGAGTTAACGTTGAATATTTGAACTCAATCAGGAAAGAGGTCAGATATGACTGTTGATGAAGATGTGATTATCATAAACAAGAAGCAGTTATGAGTACCTATTGATTTTTATTTAAAACAATAAATTCTATATGAAGTTCATCACTCAGGCTACACAATTCATCAAAGTAGCACTAAGATATCTAAAGATTTGAAATTGATATTCTAGTGGCCATGCATGAACAAGGATGTTGAAGAATATGTTAAAATGTCAAGCTTATCAGATTGTAAAGAGTCACAGCCCGGCTCGGGGCTTGTAGTTAACAAAGACGGGAACAAACGGTCAAATGGTGGAAATCAATTCTCTGCTGTTATAATTCTTTTACTAACAATTTAATATTCAAATAGAACTAAAGAAAGCAATTAAAATTAACCACTAAATAAAACAATTAAAATTAACAACTATAACTTTGTACCTTTATGTTTGTTGTTCTTATCTCTTGTATACATTTGCTCTTCTATTTATCTTGTTTGAATGTTTAAAACCTAAAAATAATATTAAAACAACATAATGAGTTATTTAAATATAACACAGAAGTAATCACACTACTAAACTATAATAATCCTTTGAAAATAGTACAATATGCATGTTTGTATATAAGAAATCGTATAATATATTGGTCTTTCATATTTATTTATAAGCAATCTAACATATGTTTATATATAATCTAATATGTTTATACACAATCAAAGATATTTATAACCAATAAGTCATATGCTAATACATGTATCATTGAACATTTTCTAAATAAAAATACACAATCTTTTGTAAACATTTATTTTAACTTTACTTTTATTTTATACTCTACATATGCATTTGTCTCTATGAGGATCACCGTCAACAAACCTAACACACTCTTAGCCGATATTGCCCCGTCAACTCTCGTTGACACTGCGGTTAGCGATCTACATATCACAATTATCTAGGATGGAAAGACCCTTACATGTTTCTAACCGATATTATCTCATTGGCACATCGGTTATCAATGTAAACATTATAATTATCTAGGAGGTAAGCTCTGGTGTACCGCCTTTGGCTGCTATTATCCCGTTGGCACAGCAGTTAGTGATCTAACCATCACAATTGTGCGGGGTGGTAAAAAAAACTCTATGCGCATGGGTGGACTAACGTCCTTTTCTGTATCATTAGTGGGTTAAATTTTTATTTGAACATGCACATGCAAGCATTCACATATAAGTTATTTTATTCTTCATACATACATTATTCTGAGATATCTTCATGCATCTACTAACATGCATATTTATTCTATTGTATAACTATTCAATAGACATATCTATCATATCATATATTTATCTCATGAATACTATTACTTATATCTTGTATATTTTTTCTACATGCATATCTTACATTTCTATCTTACATATAATGTCTATCTAAATATCATTCATCTTCTGCACATCTTTCATGCGTGCTCATCTTTTTCTATTCTTCTTATCATGCATAGCTATCCTATCAATATGAAGGATCTGATTTAATTAGGGCATACATGAAGACAAACATACAACATGAAATTAAAAAAAAAATTACTGAAACTTTGAAATCCTAACTCACCTCTGTTTCCACACTAAACTTTTAATATTCAACAATTAGCTGGAGGTTGCAATGAATTTTACGTTGAGATTAATACCTATAAAGCATAATATTAAAATTTAAGATTCAAGTAATTTATGTTAATCAAATTAATTTTCTTAACTTAGGATTAGTTTACCTAAAAATTATATGGTCGTTTTACTGTGAATATTCACACTCTCTCCTTGAGTTTGCCGCCTCGGTAAACTACCTATAATTCACAGTTTACTTCAAATTTTAAAGATATCTTCGCTAATAAAGTAATATAACCAAAAATATAAATGATTTGCTAAAAGATGCCTTAAAGAGCTTTCTTAGCGACCAATTCTTTTCTAAAGCTGCCAAATTCGCTTTCCATCAACTCTAACCACACTTCTACGCTGATGTCTTCCTAGAACTCTTTTGGAAGCTCGCAAAAGACGTTCGACGCTTCTGACACACAATCAGTGCTTGAGACGGTTATCAGAAAGGAATAATACACGAAAAATGAGACAAAACTCAAAATGAAAGCTAGAGAGAACATGAAATTCTCAAATAGTATAAAATAGGATTTCATACTCACCAAAAATACCTTGGATCCCTAATATGCGGCTTGCTTCTTCCTTTAGTGCTGCTGGACTTGTCTGCTACCTACGACCATTGCAATGTAGCAAGCTTTAGCCACGCGAGAAAGGAGCGGGGAGAAAAATCGGGGAAGAGAAGAAATTGGGCGAGGGAAGTAGGTTGCGGCTTACCAGCTAACCGCTCGTCCCTTCTGCTCGTGTTTGAGGGCTTGTTGCGATCGTAGCTCCTTAGGTCTTCAGCCAGGCATCTACTGAGTGAACCCATGAACTAGAGATAAGGAAAATCTAGAGGGGAGGAAAGAATCGAAGCTATAGCTCTATTCGGTCACACAAAGGATTAAAAGGCGAAGGAATGTCGATTGGCTACAATGAAGCTAAGTGATTAGGGAATCAATTAAGGTTAATTTAATTAATTTAATTGAAAATTTTTAAAATTTATATTTCTTAATTTGTTTATAATTTACATACAATGCTTTATATGGAATTGATCGATTTTTCGTGTAAAATTTAATTAAATTATTTTGATAAAAATTCGATGGGTGATAAAATTGGGGTACATTGTATCTCGCCAAAATTTTTATCAAATTTCTCAGAAATTGTTAATACATAGAGGTTGAGCGTTAGAGACCCAACAAATTACTGCAATCATTGCCTATACCTAAATGAAAATGGTTGAAGTTGCTATGGATTTTGTTATGGGATTTACAAATCCACACAAGGTAACGTCATTAGTTGGGTGATTATTGACAGAATAACGAAGTCAGCTTATTTTTTGCTAATCCAACAAACAAATTTAGTTGAATAGTTGACCAAATTTTATGTAAAAGAAATTATCAGATTGCATGGTGTTCTGAAAATTATTGTTTCTAACTAAGATGAAAGATTCACATCCAAGTGGTTAAAAACATTCAAGAAGGTTTGGGCACGCATTTGCATCTTAGCACAACATTTCTTCCACCGACCGACAAGTAATCAGAAAAGATAATTTAATTATTGGAAGACTTATTGAGGTTTTGTGTCAGTGACTTTAGAGATAGTTGGGAAGATCATATCCCAATGATTGAATTGACCTATTATAATAACTCTCAAGCTAGTATCAAAATGATTTCTTATGAAACACTGTATGACATAAAATGTAGAACTCCACTAAGTTAGATTGAAATGGGTGAACATCAAATATTAGTTCCTGAGTTATTTGATGAAGCCACATAAAAAAGCATGTTAATTAGAGATAAATTGAAATATGTTCAGGATTGATTGCAGAAATATTATGAACTAAAGCACAAAACAGTGAAATTTGAAATTGATGATTATGTGTTTCTAAAAGTCAAGCCACTGAAAGCTATAATTAGATTTGGTCAGAGATGAAAGTTGATTCCCGAATACATCAGTCCTTTTGAAATCATAAGAATGGATTGGTCCAGTTGCTGACTGAATAGCTTTATCTACTGATCTGTCATATATTCATGATGTGCTTCACATCTCTATATGGACACAATGGGTTTCAAAGTTTGATCAGAGGATTCCATACGAAGACGATGTGCAAAAAGATTTAACTTGCATTGAAGAGCTTGAGAAAATTTTAGAAGCCGAGCAGATAAATTCCTTTTGTCAATATAAAATGAAAGCACAATGAGAAAGAAGCTATATGGGATGAAAAAGAAGAAATGCAATAGAAATATCCCTTTCTATTCATGTAAATTCAAAAATTTTGAGGACAAAATTTTAATAAAGTGGAGAGAACTATAACACTTAATTTTGAGAAAATAGGTAAAATTTTGACAATTTTAAAGTATATCCCATTTTTTGCATCTCTCAGAATTAGACTGATTCAATTCTATAAAATTTTACACATCGAATTGATTAATTTTATATATTACACCTGGTAGGAACTAAAAGTACATGCGAAGCTCTAAGCATAATTTAATCTCTTATCCTTAATCTTGTTCAGTGTTCCCAGCCAACATCTCCACACCTAAATGCGCATGTGTCAGATTTATTGATCAAACGACTGGGGAATTAAGCGGACCTTAGATAAATATTGCATTCCTCTCATTTTTCCTCTTCTGTTACATCGAGTTCACACTTCTGGAGGGAGGGTCTGCAATCGCGACACTGTAGCATGCACAACAGTGCAACCCGCAGGGAGCCGCACGCTACTATTCAGGGCTCCGGGGAGAAAACTATGAGTAGGAAACCTTCTTTTACAGTATTTTGGACATTCCTTCTTCCCTTACATTTTCGTTTTGATATTTGTCATGAATTAAGGCATTCCATGAGTTCCATGTTGCTGTAACTTTGCGGGAACAATCATGGTACTGTTGAACCGAGTGCTAGCGCTCTCCTGTAAGTCCATTACTCTAGTTAGATAAGGTTAGGGGGAAAGAAA
>NW_018235901.1:18368-20693 GCF_001263595.1 Phalaenopsis equestris
GAGATAAATTAAAAAATACTATTAAATAAATGACAAAAGATGTACTTGAAGAATCAAAAGGAAAAAATTATGAATAAAAGTAGTTGGTGGTAGAATAATGATGTACAAGAAAAGATAAAATATAAGAATTTATGTTATAAAAATTTTTCTAAATGTAAAGCTTTGAAAACCGAGTAAAATAAAAGTGAACTATAAGGATCATAAAAGAACAATTTGTGACACTAAAATTTCTGCTTATAGTAATATTTATAATAGATTAGAGACTAAAGAGGGTGGAAAATATATGTATAAACTAGTCAAACAAAGATAAAAAAAAAAGTAAATATTTAATTCAAGTAAAGTGCATTAAAGTTGAAAATAAAAAAAAAAAACTTTTCCTAGAGAAAAATATTCAACATTTGTGGGTGATCTATTTTGATAAACTTTTCAAAGAAGTTTCTGAAAATACGATCGATTTTAGTGATCTTAATATCATTAATAATAATAATAAATTTTATTTTTACCGTTGCATTAGTAAAAAGAAAGTTGAGGAGGCTTTAAAGAAATTAAATGGTGGAAATCAGTAGGGTATGTGATATCCCTATTAAAGTATGAAAATATCTAGGAGATATGAGAGTTTCTTGGCTTACTAAACTCTTCAATATTATTTTAAAATCTAAAAAGATGCCCGAGGAGTGGAGGAAGAGTATTTTGGCCCCCAGTCTTAAGAATAAAGAGGATGTACAAAAGTGTGCAAATTAGAGAGAAATTAAGTTAATGTCATACTTTAAAATTATATGAGGGTAATTGAACATATTGTAATTGAACATAAGTCAATGCGCTATACAAAGATTTCTCATAATTAGTTTGGATTTAAGTCGGGTATGTGTACCATGGAAGCTATAAATTGATTTAGAGATTTGATGGAGAAGTACAAAGAGAGTGAGGAGGACCTACATATGATTTTTATTGATTTAGAAAAAACTTACAATAAGGTTCCAAGAGAAGTTTTTTGGAGAGTTCTAGAAACGAAAGGTGTTGATATGACTTATATTCTAGTCATTAAAGATATGTATACTAGAGTTGTTACTTTTGTTCGAAGAGGAGGATTAACCAAGTATTTTCCTTTTTCAGTTGTATTACATTAGGGATCTGCTTTAAGCTCATATCCTTTTGCTTTAGTTATGGATGCTCTTACTGGACATATACAGGAGGATGTACCTTGGTGGATGCTTTTTGCTGATGATATCCTTCTTGTGGATGAGACTAGAGAAGGAGTTTAGGAAAAACTTTAATTATGGAGTTCTATATTGGAGTTTAAAAACCTTCATTTTTTTTAAGGGCAGTCTAAAACTAAATGCATAAAATATAATTTTAGTAGTAGTAGCTCTAGTGGTAGAGTTGTAACTATGGGTGATCAAATCATTAAAAAGAGTGAACATTTTAGATATCTTGGGTCTATTGTTCAAAGTGATGGTGATATAAATGGGGATGTTATTAGTAGAACCAGGTTGGTTGAAGTGGAAGAATGCGTCAAGCCTATTGTGTGATAGAAAGTACCGCTTAGACTTAAAGGATAATTTTATAAGATGTTGGTGAGACTACAATGCTTGATTGAGTAGAATGTTGGCCTTTAAAAGCGAAGCATAAACCAAATTTAAGTGTTCTTAAGGTGGGAATGTTTAGCTAGATGAGTGGCTTGAAACTTACCGACAAAATGCGAAACGAATAAATCCGTGAAAGGGTTGGTGTAGCTCCAGTTGCAAACAAGGTTAGAGAGGGTTGTCTTAGATGGTTTGATCACGTTAAACGTCAACCAGCTGATGATCCGGTTAGGAGAGTAATGTTTTAGTTTCAAGCTATGTTAAAAAAGACAGAAGTAGACCTAATAAGACTTAAGCATATTTTATAAAAAAATGATCTTAATCTATTAGATTTTAATGAAAATATAATACTCAATAGGACACAATAGAGAAAAAAATTCATGTAGTTGACTGCACATAATGCGATAAAGGCTTGTCGTTGTGGTACACATTTTTCTCATAATTTTAACCTAAAATATATTTATTTAAAACACGAATAGCTAACAGTTGCTCTTGAATACCAATACTTCCAAACTATATTGATGCAATGAAAGAGAATAACATGCATGTTAATTAAGTATATCTAATGAATATAAAATAAATAATCGACATTTTAAGTAATCAATTATGACCATGTGGTAAATGTATAAAATATTTAATAGTATCATACAATAACTTATCTTTTTTTTTATCTTATCGTTTAAGATGTAGGAGTGTCGTCCAAGTTGTACCAATTAAAAGACATCAATATCAATAATCTTTT
>NW_018235902.1:0-387 GCF_001263595.1 Phalaenopsis equestris
GTCACATTTAAAAATCAATTAAAAATATTAAATAACCTTCAAATGATTTAAAATTTTAATGGTGAGTTCTCTGACTCACGATCCACAGTGGAGAACAAAAATAAAGTGATTTTAATCTCTGTGTACTCCAAATTAAAAATTTTAAGCAAATTGGGGTTTGCTTAAAACAGTGATATTTTGATTCTTAAAAATTATAAAATTATTTCTTAAGACTACTCTAGCCATACGGAACTTATATGAATTTTTGTAGAATTTTCTAAGCCACATACAATTTTCTATAATTATTTGAGTAGAAAATACATAAAAATTTAGAAAATTAAGATCTCTGTCTAGAGATCTCATATGACTTTGGAAAAATACTCATATTATGCACCTAGATAGAGGCTA
>NW_018235903.1:0-478 GCF_001263595.1 Phalaenopsis equestris
ACACTCCTCCAAGTTCCTCTGAATCTCTTCCTTTCATTACAGCATACAGAATTCCTCTTCGAAGTAGTAAGGAGGAAGAAATCTTTCACTTTCCCTCCCCTCTTACAATTTCACTCTTACAATTTCTCGAAGAATTCGTCACAGTTATATGCTCTAGCAAGCTTTCTACGTATTAATGGATCCTTTCTCACATTGAGGACTCCAAAAGTCTCTCTATTTTCAGCCAAAATGTTCTCTTTAAAGATGTGGATGAGTTTTCCCAAGAGTTGCTTACGCACCCCTCCAAAATCAGGCCTTATCCATTGTACATGTCACATAACCGTCGATCCCGCCTTCGGCGACCTCAATGGAGCCGTCGGCGGCCTTCTGGAGAATTTGTCCTGTAGCCTCGGGGAAAGACCGCTCGGGAAAAGCCCGCCGTCGGCGGCCTTGATGGCGTTGTTGGCACCCTAGTGTAATTCTCCACATTTTGGTCCTT
>NW_018235904.1:0-1642 GCF_001263595.1 Phalaenopsis equestris
CTCTAAAAAATTTTTCAACGTGTCATATTTAAACAATGTCATTGTTGGTCTCAAATCCGGATGCAAAAAGTTGAGGGTTGTATTAGGTAGTCGACAGTCAGCATAAAACTTGTTTGAAAAAATCATGACATAAATCATTTTTATCATTGTGTAAGTGCTTAGGCGTCCTCTAAAAGCGACGTTTGTATGGTCTGAATACAGTAAAAAGTGTGCAAGGGCCGCTACACTGGTGCTCAAGTGTAGTGTCAAATAAGCAAAGGTTCTCACATTACAAATGGATGCGAGTAAAAAAGTTAGTCCATGAAACTAATATTACGATAGTATCTTGGAATATAGGTACTCTCAATGGTAAATTAATGAAATTAGTTGATATTATGATTCATAGAAAGATTAATATCTTATATATTCAATAAACTAAATGGGTTGGAGAAAAGGCTAAGAAAATTGATAACTTAGGTTTTAAACTTTGATATATTGGTAAGGGTTACACTAGAAATGGCGTAGATGTAATTATAGATACGATTTTGAAAGATAATGTCATAAAAATTGATAGAGTTGGAAGGTTATCATTGATAATAAGATTTTTAATATTATAAATACTTATGCTCCTCGAGTAAGTTTAGATATAGGGTTTAAAGATAAATTCTGGAATGACTTAAAAGACTTAATACAAAAAATACCTCTTGAAGAAAGAATTTTTATTTGAGGAGATTTAAAATGACATGTCGGTAGAGTTGTAGAAGATTTCAAAAATATTCATGATGGCTACGGTTTTAGAGTGACAAATTGCTTTAGCGTATGATTTTGTAATTACTAATACTTGATTTAAGAAAAGAGATGAACATTTTAATACTTATAAGAATGAATTTAATAAAATACAAATTGATTATTTCCTTATGAGAATAATAGATCATCAAGATTGTCAAGATTGTAAGGTCATTCCAAGTGAAAATTTAAGTACCTAACATAGATTATTAGTTCTAGATTTTGAGATGAAGAGTTGTAAAATAAAGAATACTAGGATTCATCATCGTAAAATTAGATGGGGAACCTAAAAGACACAAATAAAATTATCTTAATGAGCAAAATTCAAGATTTCAAAATTTGGTATATTCATGAAGAAGCAAATGTTATGTGGAATAAAGTAACAAACACTATTAAACAAGTAATAAAAGATGTACTTGAAGAATCAAAAGAAAAAAATTTTATAAATAAAAATAGTTGGTGGTGGAATAATAATGTGCAAGAAAAGATAAAATTTAAGAAATTATTTCATAAAAATTAGTTTAAATGTAAAAGATTAGAAAATTGGGAAAAATATCAAACGACCCTCAATGAGTCTAAAAGAACAATCTGTGAGACACTAAAAATTTTGCTTTTAGTGATCTTTATAATAGATTAGATACTAAGGAGGGTGAAAAATATATGTACAAACTAACCAAACAAAGAAAAAAAAGGTAAAGTTCATTAAAGATGAAATCAAAAAGTGTTTTTCTTAGAAAAAGATACTCAACATAGGTGGGTGAGTTATCTTGATGAATTTTTTAATAAAGTTTTTGAAAATATGATCGACCTTATTGGTCTTAATATCATTAATAATAATAAAACATTTCATTTTCACCGTCGCATTAGTAAAAAAGAA
>NW_018235904.1:2325-6419 GCF_001263595.1 Phalaenopsis equestris
CCCATATCCTTTTGCTTTAGTTATGGATGGTCTTACTGGACGTTTACAGGAGGATGTACCTTGGTGTATGCTTTTTGTTGATGATATCCTTCTCGTGGATAAGACGAGAGAAAAAGCCCAAGGAAAACTTGAATTATGGAGGTCTACATTAGAATCCAAAGGCCTTCATTTGAGTATAACTAAAACTGAATACAAGAAATATAATTTTAGTAGTAGTAGCTCTAGTGACAGAAGTGTAATGTTGGGTGATCAAATAATTGAAAGGTGTGAACGATTTAGAAATCTCGAGTCTGTTGTTTAAAGCGATGGTGATATAAATAGGAATGTTAATTGTAGAATTCAAGTTGGTTGGTTGAAGTGAAAGATTGTTTCGGACCTTTTGTGTGATAGAAAAGTACCGCTTAGACTGAAAGAAAAATTTTATAAGATGGTGGTGAAACCTGCAATGCTCTATGGCGTTGAACGTTGGCCTTTAAAAGAGAAGTGTAATACTAAGTTAAATGTTGTCGAGATGAGAATGATTAGGTGGATGAGTGGTTTTACACTTATAGACAAAATGCGAAATGAATATATCCGTGATAGGATTGGTGTAGCTCCAATGAGGGAGAAAATCAGAGAAAGTAATCTTAGATGGTTTGGTCACATTAAATGTCGACCATCTGATGATCCAATTAGGGGAGTAGATGTTTTAGATTCGAATTATGTTAAGAAAGGCAGAGTTAAACCTAGGAAGACTTGGGCTTATTGTATAAAAAATGATCTTAATTTATTAAAACTAAATGAAAATATGACACTAAATACGACGGAATGGAGAAAAAGGATTCATGTAGCCAGCCCCACATAATGGGATTAAAACTTTGTTGTTGTTGATTTTAGAATCACTTGATTTAAATAAACTTAATTTTATAAGCTTAGTTTCGTCTACTGCTTTCAGTTCCAATTGTCTATACATTGCATTTCATATTTTGTCTTTGTATTTGATGTATTACTTATATTTTCAATTCTAGTATTTTGTAATTTGCAATTTACAGTTTCACATTTTGCTTGTTATGTAGATTCCTATTTAAAGTTCCAGTAGTTTGTAAATTTTATTTTTTCTCGTTGCAGATGGAATCTAGAGGTATTGATGATCTCCCTTCATGCAGGGGACATGGGGTCATTAATGAAGTAAGCTATGTAGATGAGTTGGATGTGTCAGGTCTAAAACAAAACATTCAATTAGACGTGAATGTCAGCATGCGACAAGAATCCGGTCAATCGAGCAGTGGCAAACGATCAAACTCAGGAGTCTGTCGCAACAAACAACTTAATAAAAGAAGAGAAAATGCATCAAACTTGAAAGTGTTCCTTCAGGCAGTGAACAAAAATGTAGAACAATTTCAACAACGATGCAACTGCCACTCTCCATTCACTATTGTTGAATGCTTAGCTAAGCTTGGCAGCATTCCAAATATTTTCAATGAAACTATAATTACAGTCCATGAAGCATTAAAGGCGGACAAAGCTGAAAAAGCTTTTCTGATGACTACAAATGGGCACGGTTATACAATTAAATTGAATATATTATTGGATCTCATCGTCATTTGTGTAACTACCCAGCCTGGGTTTAATAAATTATTTCATTGTGTTAGCTTTTCTTGTATTGTCTTAGTTTTTTTATCTTTTGATCAACCCTTGTTATGACTTTATATATGCACTTCTTGCTTTTTTCTTTTTTCTTTTTTTTTTTGAGTAATTTCATCATCACATGACAATAAGCTCAAGAGGTGGTTCCACCCATGTCACATTGCCTCACCCAGGTTTCAAGAGGAATTATGTTGCATTTCAAAGACAAATGTTCTAACTTTTGATATTTTTTGGAAGAACTATTTAGGATTTATCATTGAAACTAATTGCAATGTAATTGATGAAGATTATTTGAAGTACAATGATCTATTCCTACGAAATCTTACAAGTGGAATGCAATTATTACCAGTATTTATGTATTTACCACCTAAACTAGATTGTTTGAAGTTTTTTTTTTTGTATTATGAAAAATAGTTCTATTTTTAATGAGGAATAATTGTGAATTCAGTAGTTTATGTATTGTATTATTACAAAATGCTCTTTCAGTCTTCAAACCACTGGACAGTCAAATATCCAAAATCCTTTTTTGTTCACCTATTTTAATATGAAAATTAAACTTCTTTCTAAAACCTTTAACTGAACACTCAACTTTCTTTAAGAATAGGGATATTTACGTACACACCTCCCAATTCTTATGTATTTACATATCTTACACTCAAACTTTGCTCAAGTGATGGTATACACATAAATTGAAGTTTAAATGGTAGATATGTTGCATAATAATGAAGAAATTGAGACGAACTCCACATATCTAACACCTAAATAGCATATCTTCAAGCACCTCTCAATTGCTTCTTAGCATATCTTCAGTATCTAATACCTAAGCTTTATTTTTTACATTTATACCACCCAAAACTTGAAGTTTATGGTGTAAGGTAAGTAAATAAATAAGAACTGAAAATTGTATGAATGTAAATCTTCATAAGTATAATTATCAAATTCATTATTTGTAACTTTAAACCAAGTTGTTTTTACTTGCTTGCACTCGTTTAAGAATTTCACTTTTTTTTTTTTTTTTCTTTTAAGCCTGCTCCACTTCCTTCTTGAATTTGTAGATAATTGCCGTGCATCTATGTTTCTTACTTCCCAGTTTCTTCAATCCACAAAATCTTAAAATGTGGAATCCATTCATCATGAATACATTTAAAATTAAAATGATTTATGGAATACAGATAAAAGATACAACTGTTTTGTAATTGTTGTCATTTATTAATGTACTTTCAATTTAAATTCAGCAATGCCACATTTTTTGAGGAGGAACTTCTCCGGAGGAGATTCGTAAAATGGTTGACACACATTTATAGTTAAGATGTGCTATAGCAGAGTTGATACTTGCTATTTTGGATTAATACAGTTCATCGGATGATAATGTTTATATTCGAACGCACATGTTTGATAGATCCCACACCGGTCAACAGTATGTTCAGGATGTGTCAGTCGGTCATCCAACGAGATCATATAAGACTTCCAACAGAGGCTTTTATAAACTGAGAGGCTTATTGATTAACACAAGACTACTAGCTGATACTAAGAACATGGAGGTTGCAGAACAATTAGAAATTTTTCTTAGAGTTGCACACGGTCATAGTTACAGGCAACTTTGTGAATTTTTCCAGTACTCATTAGAAACAGTAAGTAGATATTTTAATCTTGTGTTACGAGTGATTACACTACTATCAAGAGAATTCATTAAGTTGCCCCCAACATATTATGACATTTTCATACAGACAACTGCATAGTTTTATCCATATTTTCAAAATGCTATAAGAGCGATTGATGAAACTCACATCTCTACAGTGATTAGCAGTGAAGCACAAAACAGGTATCGTAATTGAAAATGATTTACATCACAAAATGTGATGAGTGTAGTTACTTTTGATTGCCAGTTTGTATACATTGCCACTGGCTGGGAAGACTTTGTTGCTGATATGAGGGTATTACGATGGTCAGTAGAAGAGGTGGAGTTTACAGTCCCTAAAAATAAATATTATTTGGTTGAGTCGAGATATGAAAATACTGAGAATATGATAACACCATTTATGGGATATCGTTACCATTTGAGTAATTATCGTACAGTCCTGACCCATAGGTATTCAACACCACATGAGTTATTTAATCATCGACACCCACAACTACGTAATATTGTTGAAAGAACGTTTGAAATTTTGAAAGAAAGATTTCAAGTTTTAAGTCACATGCGTAATTTCTCAATTAAAGTACAAGAGGAAATTGTGATGGCCGATTTCATTGGATGTTATTATGGAAGTGATTTATATTTTAATATGTCCCAAACTGAGATGGAGCATGAAAATCAGCTAGGTGAGGTTACTGACATTGACGGAAACCCCGACATGCATACAACAGTTACCGAGAGACTTCAAGGAGATAGTACGAGATGCAATTGCATATAATTTATAGGCAGCACGTGTAAGATTTATTATTATTTGTTAATGTCATCATCTTCTATT
>NW_018235905.1:0-5119 GCF_001263595.1 Phalaenopsis equestris
CCCACTGTAACTCCCTTCTTTTCCCCCCTACTTTTCCCGTCACACCCAGTCGCAGCCCACATGCAATATTCCCCATCGTAACTCCTTCCCATCCACTACCCCCTGTCGTCCAGCCAATGTTCATCACCTTTTCCCACCCTAGGAAGTTGTCTGTATTTGTTTGTCATTTATTTCCCGTTTTAAACAGTTTTCATTGCAATCGTTTGAATTTCAACAATAATAATTTTATTTTCATTGTGGTTTTGGTTAACTTTGGTATCATTTGGTATCTGAGTTAGTCTAACCCTAGTCCCATCTTAAGATTTCCTAGCATCCGCCTTACCCCACAAAATTTTTTTTTTCCTATTTCCAACCCCTAGCCACACTTTAACCTAACCCTAATGCCCCCTTGCTGATTTTCAAAATCAACAACCCCAACTTACTTTTCCTACACCTTCAATCAATCTCCTAAACCCTCTTTCACCTACCAATTCTAAACTTTAGCTATGCCACCAAGGAGAAACGTACCCGAGTCTACCCGAAAAGAGATACAGTAAGAGTTCCATCGTCTTCAACAGTGACTTATAGAGATTGATGATGAAACCCAGGGGACTTATCCTCGATGGTGATAGAAAAAGTTGAAGAGGCAAAAATTTCAACCCCTTCCATAAAGAGGATTTCAGTGATGAAGAAGTAAAACCATGACGCTTTGGGATCCAGTACTAGAGGAGGCCGAGAGAGGAGGCTACCTATAGAGGACACAGTGACTTCAAAATAAAGGGCAATCGACCAAAGTTCAAGGGAGTTATGCATCCTAACGACTTTATCGAATATGGATACTTTATCGAATATGGATCCAGTACTAGAGGAGGCCGAGAGAGGAGGCTTTCGCCTCCTTCGTCGTTCTTTTTCCCGTAGTAGCTTGAGGAGGACCTTGGTTTCCTCCCGTCTTTCCTCAATTTCTTTTGTATGTCTGCTGGGGAGGATCTTCTTTCTCCTTCAAAAGAGTCTACTTCAGTTTCCTCTTCACCTGAGTAATTAGAATCATTTCGTCGTCTCTCGATTTGCTCTAAAGATTGGATTAAGGGCTCGTCTTACTCTCCCTCTTGGTATAATTCTAGGTAATTCTTGGACGCGCGCCTCTCGCCTAGGCCACATTGGCCTCATCTCCCCGTGGTTGGGAGCTCCTTCTCGTGGTCTTCTTGCTGTAATATTTCTTGGGGTGGTTTTCCTTGTGGCGGTGTTCCTATTCTCACCGTTCTTGGCACAACACGGCCTCTGTTCTTGCCAAGGTACGGTCATGGACTACCAACCTCGATGATCTAGTATGTGTAGTAGCCTGATAATGGGTTTGGGATGCTCCTCATACCTTTCCTTCTTCATGGGTTCTCTTAACTCAACGATTTGTTGGTCAACATATTCTTTGGAGTGGTCCATCGTTGCCTGAGATCTTTTTCTAGTCGATTATGTGAGGTCTTACTCGCAAGGTTAGTGCATAAACTTCATGCTCACCGCACATTTCAGGATTTGAATTCTTTTGGGACGTAGGGTCTTGTGTTATTCAAGGATAAATACAACCTGTTAGAAAAAAAGTGGATGATGGAAGAGAGGAGAGGGAGAATGATGAAATTTTCACAAAGGAATTTGGAATAATGTAGTAACTAGAGGATCAGGTTCCTCCGGAATTTGTTCGGTTCCTAGGCTTTTGGAGAAATGTTCTTAGAGTGCTTGAACTCCAAAAAAAGATCCCCAAAGAGGAGCTCCCTCACCCCTTTATACATAGAGGACCTATATAATAAAAGAATTGATGCCTTATCATTTGCCCCCTCACATTGATGCTCTGCTAACTATTTTAATGTGGATGATATTAGTAGCCATCGGAGTCGTCGAGCTGTCAGATATGATTGGTACGACAACCGTCTCTGACACTTTTGAAAGACTTTTGTTCAAATTACCTAGCGTCATCCTTAATGAAGGATTGATAAGTGTCTCCGTCAGTTATGTTGTTTCTTTCTGATAGTTGACTTTTTTATGGTGACTCTGATTCAGCCTCCCTATCTGATGGACTAAGTTTAGCCACTCTGGTAAGTGAGCTCAGTTTAGCTACTTCAGCAGGTGAGCTCGGTTCAATCATTTTGGCATGTAGATTTAGTTCTTCTCGGATCAACTTTCATTATATTTCAATAATTGTGTATACAATTGCTTATTTTCATGAACATATACATGTATTCTCAATTTTCTTCCATTGAAAAATTGATGGCATTTTCAAGACTAAGTAAGTTAAATTATGCATATATTTCTTCTGTTCATTTATGCAATTTTGGCAGTAATTTGTTTTATGATGCTGACATTTTTTTTGTTTTTATTTTCCTGTAGACAGCAGGAGAAGGGGAATGTCGAAGAGAGAAGTTTATGAAAGAAATTGATTTTGTTTTTGCAGATTTAGTTACACTCACTGTCACAAACGAAGGCTTTATTTTGAACTCTCCCATCTTCTATACCCAAAAATTTATCCATAGCTGTTTTGTGAGATTGAATATCTTATTCTGGTATGAGTAACAAGAAATGTCATTTAATATGATGTTAAATGGTGTTCTTAACTTTGGTCAGTTTATTGGACTTCTCTTTCTGATTTTTGAAGTTTTGGTGAAGGGTAAAAATATATATGGGAATTGGAGAGGATTTGGGATATAATACATATATTTATAAAATTAACTATATGGTTTAAAGGATGGAAAGCAACTTTGCATGTCTTTTTCTATTATCTTATGCCTTTTTTTTTCTGTTAGTTTTTGTGGGGCTATTGAATTTATTTGACTCTACACCTATTTTTGTACCATCATTAAGCATGACTGCTAAAAAGGTTGGTTATTGGCAATCAAACCGTGCTCAATTAATTAAGTAGTTCTTATTTGAATCATTCATTAAGTATAAGAGTTGAACGCATTTTTTGATTTCAAATTATAAACGAGCCGAATATGAAGAATCCTTTATTCAATTATATTCCACTTGTTTAATTATTATACATGTTTAAATGGTGTAAGCAGATCGAGTCTAGCAAGAGCCACCCTAAACTTGAACTTGATTATTCAAGTTTGAGTGCTGGCTTGTTTATTTTAAAAGAGAAAAATGATATTAATTTAAAATCTTTTTATAATAAAATGACAAATATTATGAGGTGTTAAAAGAGATAATAAAGAACCACTTCATATAAAATATAAAATATTATCTTTAAAAAAATTTTATTACTTTAAAGTTAAATATTCAAATTTAATATATTTTGAATTTATTTTAAATTAATATTCTTTTAAAATATTTTTAGTACTTTAAAAATAAAGTCCTTGAATTATAAATATTCGAATTTAGCAACCCACACTTTTTTATTTAAATAATTTAACCGAGCCATTTCAACCCAAACAAGAGCTAAAAATGAACATAAATATTTTTTTGAGCCGAACAAGAACAAACTATTCATAAGCCATTTTTTAGTGCAAGTCAATGTTGAACATAAATATATGCTCGACACGCTCAAATTGAGCTCCGCTCGTTTACACCTTGATCATAAGAATGGTCCGAATGAGCACTTTTGACACCATGCTTTTATTTGGTTTTCTTCTCACATGAAGCTCAATAAACAATCCGTTTGAAATTACTATTTTTAAACAAAAATGTACATATAAATACCACATGCCTAGGTGACTGCCATTGTGACAATTTCCTTACAATATGACAACTTCATCACTTTCACCTAAACAAAACAAAAAGGTTGATTTTTAATATTAATTTTTTTTTTAAAAAAAAAATCCTATTTAAATTTTTTTTCCATTAAAGTTTTGATTATATTGAATTTAAAATAATTAAAACCATTATATTTGTCAAGTGCTAATGTATTTATGATAGTAGAAAGTATTCATACATACACTAATAATTTAATAGTAATCATAAGAGGAGAATTTTTTGGGCTCTAAAACATAATAATATTCACAAATGAATATTGAAATAAAAAATATATTAATAATATTGTGCCGGTGATAATTCAATATAGCTACGCACGACCAGAACTTATTTCCTAATGAAATATTAATGGTGCTTAAACTACCAGCCCAATGGCTAGAATTGTAATTACCTAAAATTTTAATAAAATAATAATAATAAAAGGCACCGACGATTAGTTCTATTTTTATTATTTGTATTAGGGAAAAGGATGATTGTTGGGCACCTGAAAGATTTTAATGTGTGTTATATTGATATTATTTTTGTGTGAGGGTATAATTAATTAATTAATTAATATAAAGTTTTATTGAATTAAAGCTCTAAATATAGAGATTTCAGCTTTGAAGGAAAGGTTTTTGAAGCAAACAAGAGGAAAAGATCGACTTGAAAGCCTGTAAGGTAAATGTTAAACCTAGTATTAGTAATGGAGTTAATGGCGTAATTAGTCAAATTAATTATTGTTATTAATTTTATTTAGATGGGAATGTGTGAAGAATTCGATATAGATTCGAGAGTTGAGGAAGATAAAGAGGCCTAAAGCTAAAAGATATTAGCATTTTAATACTCCTTTTATATTAATAAGATTTTCTTTAGGAAGTAATTCTTTTAGTCATATGCATTTTTAATTGATTTTGGTGTTAGTTAAAAGAATTGAAGTGAAGGAATATGCATTTTAAGAGGTTTTCTAGGTCAAAATGAGTAATTATTTTCTTATATGCATCAAATGTAAAGTTTACTACATAAATAATTTCTTTAATGCTTCACAATTATTTTATGTTTATATGCATGTTGTAGCTTAAGGAAAGGAAATGAAAGAGAAAAGAAAAAATAATAATGTTTAATGACTTTAAAAAGATGTAATTTAAATCAAATTAAATGAAAGTTAAATTTTTAAGTCATAAAGGATTACTACTCAGATGGTACTAGCAAGAGATGCAATGTATCTTTGCAAGGTAAAAGAAATGGTAGAGGTGAGCCTTCAGGTACAAATTGAGGGTATCTTCGGGTACTTTTTTTAGGGTGTTTTCGGACACATTTTTTATGATACTTTCGGGTATCACAGTATTCCTATGATGACTATCAAAAAGGTTATAATAGTAAAATAGTGAAATGCGAAGGGGTAATTTTAAAGTTTTAATGAAATGCA
>NW_018235906.1:0-1045 GCF_001263595.1 Phalaenopsis equestris
AAGTTAAGTAGGGTGTAAGTAATGAAAGAAAAAAAATGAAGTGAAAATAATTTAAAATTTTTTTTACATCATAGCACAAATACAGTTTCAAAAAAATATTCAAATATTACGGATTGATAATGACCGAGAGTATTTCAGGATTATTTTAGGTCAATTTTTTTTTACGTAGAAGGAATAATTCATCAAAGCCCTTGTGTCAATACTTCATGATAAATTAGTGTAGCTGAAATAAAAATAAACACTTATTAGAGGTAGCTCGGACATTGCTCTTTACAAATCATGTGCCAAAATATCTTTGGGGAAAAAATTTTTGTTTTCACGGATATCACATTTTTTGAATTATAATTTTTTTTCCACCTCTTTTTTATGTGGGGAGTGATAAAATAAATATTCGACTACTAGTTTTCAGGACTTTCTTCAAACTGAAGACTTATAAAATAATCTCCCAACGTCGATTGTTTAACCTGAAAATCTAAGCTATATTATGTTAGGAAAAAGTGGAATGATATTTTTAGATATTGAAGAATGAGTCAAATCTTTCTTCAGTGCTATCTTGTGATGTTCATAATCCTATAACAACTAACAAAAGGGAAACAAGGAAAAAAATTAGGACATTAGTACCATTTGACATTTTCTATTTGTGACAAAGAACAACTCAACAGACAGCTTCTATGAATCCTTTGCATTGCACAAAATACATGAATACTTCGGGTAATGTCCTTATTGAGCCTTTCCCCCATGATCAATCCACTTTATCTCCAAGTTCCGAGTCTTCTAGTCTTGAACCTAAGTCCAGCGCTAATTCTAAATTTAAAGATTTCAATCATCCCGTTGCTGCCTGTAAGGGGGTGAGATCTTGCACTCAACATTCATTGTCTCATTATGTGCAAATAAAAATCTCGCCCCCATTTTTTCGGGCTTTTATCACACAGTTGTCTTATATGAAGCTTCTAAATACTGTGCAGGATGCTCTGAAAGTTTCGAAGTGGAAGGAGGTTTTCCTCGAGGAGATGAAAACTATGGAAAACATAACACATGGGAATGC
>NW_018235907.1:0-824 GCF_001263595.1 Phalaenopsis equestris
ATTTGGAGGTATAAAAGTACAGTATGAAGGTACAAAAAATACAATGTTGTAAACTGTAAAAACGTACCTGGCAAGTCTTCTCTTTCCACGACCTGAAACTTAAAAGGCATGTTAAGATAGTTCATGTAGAGGCAAAAAATAAGGTTTTGGTAATTTTCCTAACCCTATGTCATATCTTGGTGGGTCCTTAGGATTTTAATTAAGGGTGATTTTGTCAAGCAAAGCATCTTAAGTTTAGTAGATCTTTGAGGTATCCAACAAATCTAAAGAAAGAAGCAGGTCCGTGCTACTCTCTCGCTGCCTGGTGGAAAATCTCGAGTTCTTTTAAACTTATTATGTTGCTTAATAATTCATCCTGCGAATACCCTTAGGGCTTAATGAGCATTGATATCTCAATTATCCCTAAGAGTAAGGTAATTATAATCTGTAATTTAATTTTGAATATTATGTGGGTGAAGACCCTTAAAGAGGCAAGTTATTGTTATTGGAACACTTCACCAAATTTTGGTCCTAATTAGGCTTGTAGTGTTTGAAAGATATTCTAATTTTAATTGATATTTACTTTTCTAATCCTCATTTAAATGAAACTTGATTTAGCCTAAGTCACTACTAAGCCCTTAAGATTAGTTTTGAAAAGATTAAGCTTTAGGTGGTCATAATTCATGATTTGAATCTTATTTGAAAAGAAAAATGGGGGTATTAAATCGATTAATTATTGACCTCAAAAGTCATACCCCTAAGCCCTAGGTTCATTTTATTTTAATAAACTTGCGAATTTTATTAATCTTCAAATTTATTAACTTATATTTTCAATTGAGAAAGTG
>NW_018235908.1:0-2545 GCF_001263595.1 Phalaenopsis equestris
CTCTTGCTCCTCTCTCTCTCATCTGCATCTAGCTAACTTTTTCTCTTTATCCCTCTCACTTTAACTCCACTCTTTCTCAATTTATCTCTCAATCTCTCTCAGTCTATTACTCCACAATTCTATATATCTCTCCGTCTCCCTCTCTTTCTCTCTCCTCCCTCTACCTCTCACTCCCTCCCTCTCTCTCTCCCCCTCTCTCGATCCCTCTATCTCTCTCCATTCTTTTCTCCAGCTTTCTTATTCTCTCTATCTCTTTCTATATATCTCTCATGCTCTCTCCCTCTCTTATCTATCTCATTCTAATTCTTCCTCTCTTTATCTTTCTCCCTCTATATAGCTCTATTATTCTCCCTCTCACTTTACCACTCCCTCTCTATCTATCTTGCTCTCTTACACTGTCTCTCTCCCTCTCTTTAATTAACACTCTTACTCTATTTTCTCATTCTCTGTCACTCGCTCTCTCTCAATTTCACTTCTTGCTCTATTCACTCGCTCTCTCTTAATTTCACTTCTTGCTCTATCTCTCTCTTTTCCCACTCCCACTCACTTCTCTTTCCTACCCCACTCTAACTCCATACACACCTCCAAAACTTCCCAACACCTCTCTCCCATTCTTCGATTCCTATCTTCACTCATTTGTCTCTATCTGCCCCTCTCATCCTCTCTTCAACCCTCTCTCCCTTTCCCTCTCTTGTTTACTCTAATTCTCCCTCCCTCCCTTATCTCCTTCATTTTCTCCACCATTCTTTCTTACTTACACTATCTCTCTTTTTCACTCTCTATTCTCTCTCTCTTCTCCCTCTCACTGTCTCTATCTCTTTCTTTCTCTATCACTCTCTCTCTCTCCCAACACCAACACCTCCCTTTTTCTTTTTCTACTATCCCTTCTTTCCTCTTTCTATCATTCCCTCTCTCATTATCTTCATCTCTCTTTCACTATCTCTCTTGCTTGCTTGCATAGCCTTTCCCTCTGCACTCTTTCTCACTCATTCTATATCTATCTAACTTCCTCGGTCTCTATCTCTCTCACACACACACACACTTGCTATTCCACTCACTTACTCTCCATCCCTTTTTTTGGATACCTCCCCTATATTCACCTTCCATTATTTTTTAATTTTTACTGAGCCCTTTTTTCTTTTCTTCTCTTGCTCACCCTTACATTCTATCTCCCTCTCACTCTCTCTCACTCTCTTCCAACTCTCTCCGTGTTCTCTCTTTTCTATCACACCCTCATTTGTTCTCTCCCTTCCTCCCCTCTTATGCTCTCTACTTTGCGGTCCTCTCACCGTCTCTCTTCCTCACACTATATTTTCTCTTACCTCCCTCTATATTTTTCATATTTCTTCCACTTACTCTCTCATGCTCTATCTTTCTCCTTCACAAAATAGCTTCCACTATCGATCTCTCTCTTTCTCATGCTCCGTCAACCTTGTTCTCCCCTTTCATACCCTCTCCCTCACTCTCTTCCTCTCTCACTATTGTTCGCTCCCTCCCTCACTCTCTCACTTCTATTTTTTTGCTCTCCTATCGATCTTCATCCCTCTCTTTTCCATTCCCTATTTCTTTGCCTCGCTCTCCCTCTATCCACCTTCAGTTCCATCTATTTCTCTGCTTACATCTCATCTTATATCTCTCTCTCCCTCCTTCCTTCTTTGTCTTTATTCTCTCTCTCACTTCCCCTTCATGCCCTCTCCCTCAGTCTCTCGATCACTCTCTTCCTCTCTCACTATCGTTCGCTCCCTCTCTCACTCTGTCACTTCTGCTTTCTTTTGCTCTATCTATCGATCTTCAACCCTCTCTTTTCCATTACCTACGTCTTCGCCTCGCTCTCGCTCCATCCACCATCAATTCCATCTATTTCTCTTCTTATATCTCATCTTACATCTCTCTCTCCCTCCTTCCTTTTCTCTCTCTCTGTTGCTTCCTCACTTGTCTGTCTCTCTTCTTTCTCACTCCCTTCCACTATCTCTCCCATTCCTGTCCCCCACTCTCTCCGTCTCCCCTTCTCTCTATCTAGCTCCCTCTTTTGTCCCTCTCTCCTCACACATTTCTCTTACTCTCTCTTTTTTCTCATTCTCTCTTGCCTTATCTTGCTCTCAATCCCTTTCTCTGTCTCTCCCTCTCTTGGCCTATCTTGCTCTCAGTCCCTTTCACTCTCTCCCTCTCTCTCGCACTTACGCTCTCCCTCCCACTATCCCATTCTCACCCTCTCTCACTCTCGCTTCCTCACTCTCTTGCTCTCTTTCTCTCTAATCTTTCCTTTCTCCCTCCTTATCTCTATATTCATTTCTCACTCTAGTGAGATCTCTCTTTTTCTATGCTCTCTTTATTCTCTCGCTCCTTCCTCTTTCTCCTTCTCTCACTTCCCCTCACTCTTCCTTAATCTCACACTCCCTCTCTCTACAATTTTTTCTCCCTTTCTTTTACTCTCTTCTTTTTACTCACTCTTTCTTCTCTCCATATCTTCTTTCACTTTTTTTATCTCTTTTGTATCCTGTTCTCTTTCTCTCTCTTTTTGTACTCCTTTTCTGACTCTTCTTTG
>NW_018235908.1:5433-5964 GCF_001263595.1 Phalaenopsis equestris
TCCCTCTCTCTTTCACTCCCTCTATTTTTCTCTTACTCTTCCCCTGTCCCTCTCTTGTTTTCTTGTATATCTATTTTCTCTAACTCCTTCCTCCCTCCCTCACTCCTACATCTCACTCACCCTCCCTCCTTCACATGCTTTATCTCATTATCTCACTCTCCCTCACTTCCTCTCTTCTTACCTTTCTCTTGCTCCATCTCTCTCTTATCATCTCTCTCACTCTTTATGACTCTCGCACTCTCTGTCACTCATTTTTTACTCTATCTCTTAATTTCATGCCTTCTCTCTCGCTCTCTGTCTCTTTCTCTATCTCTCCTCATTCCAACCCTCAAACACTCCCTCCCTACATCCCTTTTTCTTACATCCCTTTTTCTCCCCCTCCCTCTCTCCGTTCCTCTCTCTATTTCTTTCTCCCTCCCTTCTCTACTCTCCCATGATCTCTCATACATTTTCTCTTTTACTCTCAACGTCTTTCATTCTTTATTCTCTCTCTTTCTTAACTCTCTCTTTCTCTCCTTTTTCTTACTCTTT
>NW_018235909.1:0-840 GCF_001263595.1 Phalaenopsis equestris
GATATGAGGTTAGAATTTGAACTTGAATATCATGTGTTAAATTTCAATTTATTTTGCATGATCCTTTTGTCTTATTTTTTATTGGAAAGATATTTTGAGAACAGTAAGATATTTCTGACTTAAATGATGTTTTTTTTTTTTTTGCTTTTTAAGATTAAACTTTTACACATCAACCTAGCAAGTGATATGTCATCAACAAATGTTTATCAAGCATTTATCTCAATGCATTTTTTATAAGGAATCTTTCAAATTCAAATTTAAGAACATCCGGGCCTCAATTTCATTAATTTTATGGTCAAACTAACCATTTCGGCAGGATGAACTCAATGATGTCAAAATTGATTCAATCTGGGTTCAATCAAGTCGTTAAAGCATAATTGGAGGCTTTGGATCGTCAATTGAATGGTCAAATGAACTCTGAATTTAACATATGTAAATTCAAATCAATGTATATTCAAATCAATTGTCTCAATGAGAAGAATCCAACGAGCTAAAGATCACACAATTTTGAGGTCATTAAATAACTCAAATCCTTAAAAAATAATCTATGATTGAGAAGGATCAACATATGGCGTCTGATCAGGTGGTTAGAGAAATTATGTGCAAAATAACAAAAAAAAATAAGGGCAGGGAAGGGAAGAAGAAGAGGAGAAGTAAAATTTCAGAGCCTGCTCTGAAGAAAAACCAGTAAGTAAAAATCAACTGTAGTCGTCGACCATAGTCAATCTTCATACCTATCAGTCATTGTTGACCACAACCCATCAACCACCATCAATCTCGTCGTCACCACCTGCTATCACTTGATGCTACTCGTCGACAATCACTGCTTTCAACTGTTGT
>NW_018235910.1:0-2294 GCF_001263595.1 Phalaenopsis equestris
GGAGTGGCTTGCTTCAGGTGACGAGTGCGAGCAGGTAGATTTCTTCAAAGGATGAGGCCTCGTCTCCCGATCTAAGGGGAGCAAACGTCGGATGAAAGCTCAAGAACTCTACTCGTTCCATTTCCGCCCTATAACCGAGTCGAAAGAAAAAACGAAAATAAGAGAAAGCATCTGCTTCTTCTCTTTGCCACTCTCTTTCTCCTTTGGTTCACGATCGGAGTGTTAGACATGGCGTAAAAGCTGCAACAGCAATTGAACATATGCAATGCCGTTCGGTATCCATTCCAATACATTTTTAAAGCGAATTGCTTCTTGGATGCAAAATGGGTCACCTTTGGCAATCATTGGATTGTTTTCCATGATTTTAGAAGTGCAATTCTTTTGTTTGGAGCGAATGAAACAATCATCTGAGGTATGACATTCTGCTCATTAACTAGTAGGCTGAGGGAGATTTTCCATGAAGAATGGAGTTTGCTTGGGCTTGAATATTCTAATTTTTTTTTTTGTAAGGTCACCATTTCTTGTTTTCAATGTGTTGTGACTCGAAAGATTAGCATAAGTAGATTTTCTGAAGCATCCTTTGCTTTTGTTTTGCTATTTGTTATGAATATATCTGCCAAATCTATTTTTTGATGCTGAAGTGGTCAATTGCTCTGAGTTCTTAACTATTTGATCTCAGTTGTTCAAATTGTTCTGAGGTACAATAAAATTTCATGTCTTTAAAAGCCGCTTAGTTTTGCCAAACCTAAAAAGTTTTACAGTTTTTTCAACTTTCTAAAAATTGACCATTACTGCTTGTCCACCATCGTCAAAACATTGTCGTTCGAATATCATTCAAGCTAATAATGAATTCCAATAAATTAATCATTATTTTGAATTTCTTTTTCAAAATTATTAAAGAAATGGGTGTCACAGTTCTATTACAAACAAATTTACTGAACAGGGACAGAACGGTCGATTTTCCAAAAAAACAGCTGCCCCACAGCTGTTTTCACACAGCTGCAACAAACAGTCAACCAGTTTTCCCACAACAGCTTCCCCACAGCAGCTTACTCGAGCAGCGCAATTGCAGCTGAAAAGTTGAGAAGTTGCAGCTGTGCCAAACACAGCCTAAGACTCCTCCGCAAATTGCGCCAAAAAATTGCAAAATACTTCTGAAACAACAATCAATATCTCAACATAGAAATATGCTTATCTCGATAATTTCCATTATAATCAGATTAAAATATGTAAACTATATCCCCATCCAAGACATTCTGACAAACTTTTATTCTGCCGTAGCTACAAAATAAACCAACAAATTGGCAATAAACAATGGTAACTAGTCAGCAGAACATGTGAAATAATTTAGCAAGAATTCCATTGTGGTGCAATGTTTTACTTATGTGGCATTCCTTGATACATGCTTTGATATTGCTCCCAAAACACATCCTGATATTTCAGTGTTACCGCAAAAAGAAATCTTATGTCCGGGGAAACTGCTTGCATACCCATATAAAGCAGCACCAGTATCTCACCAGCCAAAAAATAAAATAAAATATGGTTTCCTTCGAGGAAAATGCTTCATATAGATTTATTGCAGTAGTTTTTTCTAAAATAAGATTATGCATTTCTTGTTCCTAGATATTCAAAAGAATAGCTGCACAATGTTATTGCACCAATAAAACAATAAAAAGTAAAAAGAAAAAAACCTAGTTGACAGCCATTTTGTAAAAAATTTGTAGAAGTCCTATAGAACAGCATTATTTACGATAAAGTGGCACCGTTCATTTAGTAGACTGACTTCTTCATTCATATTATGGCAAAATTCAGAACTCCAACTGCAGATGAAATCAATTTTCAAGAAATTAAGTTAAAATGCAATCAATGTTAATTAAACCCATTTACACTAGTTCCACATAACAAAGCATCTATTCCGAATGTTTCAGAAACATTAGTATTTAAAAATTTCTCATAACAATGCCATGGTCCTAGCCTTGAACAAAATGTTTTAGTTATCTGTATACTGATTTATGCTAACCATGGGGAAATATATTTTCACTTCAAGCCAGTAGCGTCCATAAATGTGAAAGTGCAAACGTGCTAAAAGGTGCATCCCACGCTTTGATAGACGGTTATAGAATTTCAGAAGAGGTTTACAAAGGAATGCACCATGTCCTTTACAAAGCAGGAAAGAGATGCACATTAACCACAATTATGTGAAGAAGATGTAGTCACAAAAATTCCCCATAAAATGAGTATCAATCACCAGATAAAGAGAAACTACTAGATAATATCCTAAAGGGAAGATTATA
>NW_018235911.1:0-2781 GCF_001263595.1 Phalaenopsis equestris
AACTTAACCATCAGACTTAATTACATAATTGACCTCCTGACATTTATGCACTGCTTCATAATATAATAAAGCACGTTGCAACGCACCTGAGGAAGCTGCAGCTTTCTCAGTTGTCTTCACTGTTCTATACATCTAGTGGCACAAGAAAAAAACATCATTTATTAAAGAGAGAAAGCAGTGAAATAGTGCAAAAGAACTGGTTATAAGCAGAAACTCAATTCCCATTATTCATATTTTACAGATCTCTTTTCCACCATTATTGGTCACATTTGACTGCTTCGTTAAGGTTTAAATTATTACTTCATCATTACCAAATGATCTCTCTCCGTCTCTCTCTCGCTTTCTTCCTAAAATAAAGATAAAGAAGTGTTTGCCAGGATCAGGTACTATGTGAGTTGACTATACATCTAGACGGCGGTCCGGATAAACAATCATGTCTTGAACAATTGTATAGCCGCATCCCGACCGTTGTTCGGGACGTGCAATCTGCCAAAGGTAATATTTTTCTCTTCGTCGGACTCAAAAACAAATATTACGTGAAGTGATTGTATGTCCAGATAATTGTCCGCATACACCGTAGCTTGATCGCAATCAAACTGTCAATATGTGCAATTCGCTTCACATGATATTTTCTCTAAACCCATCACTAACTAATCAATAGATTCGATTATCACTGTACTAAAAGAGAATTAATGATCAAGAATTGTTAAATGGATGATCAGAAAAAAGAAAAAAATACAAACAAACATTGCAAATCGATCAGACCTGTAAATGGCTCTTGACATGGGCTAGAGTAAGATCTTTCACATCCATAAGTCCAAGAACAGATTTTGGTGTAGCTCCTTTTAGACAAAAAAAAAAAATCAATCAATCAATCACATAAACATACCATTAGAGCAAATATATATACCTATAAGAAGGAGCTCTAACAACATACTCGCATGTCCACCAAGTAACTCTACAGCATGCACAAAACGGGCATGCAGGCTACTCGTCCACCTCAACCTCGGCGCCGTAACACTCCTCCTCACCGGAATCTTCCACATAAGCATGTTCTGCTCATTTCCCTTAATCGTTTGAGAAGCTTCTCCATGCACTAATGGCGGCGATGAAGAGCTAGAGAGAGACAGCTCGGTGTGGGGTTCGGCGGAATACTCGGAGCTCCGGCGAAGATTGTAGCTGGTTGTGGTGGTCGCCGGTGATGGCATGGAATCTGTGGTTTTTGAGAAAAAATCTTCGACTTGCATTGGAAATTTGATGGAAGAAATTGATCGAATGAGTAGATATTGATCGAGGCGAAAATCTTATGTTTTTTTTTCTTGTCTTTGAAAGAGAAAAGTTGTGTGGAGATTGGGAAGTTGAGGGAGGCAACTGGTTGAATTTGATGGAGTGAAATAAGAGAGATGCAGTGGTTGCTAAAGTTTATGCTTTGAATATAAAGACTTTTCTGCCATTCTAATGTTTTGCATTTTGGAGCGGAAATAATACATTACAATAGTATTAAAACTGCAATTATTTTTATTTTTATTTTTATTTTTTTTTTTGAGCTCGTGCATCACATTGATATTTATGTAAGTTATATAAAATTTTCATATAACTTTAATTTTTTTTTTTTAAATTATAAAGTTGTGCAACAAATGTTTTGATTAGTGTGTTCGAGATGGTTGTAGCACTTTAAAAATTGATCGTAAAAGTGTGATGAATAATCAACTTCTTGAAAAACTATATGATGAAGTTTATATATATATATATATATATATATATATAAAAGGTTGAAAAAAAATTTTTTCATCACTAATATTATTTTTATGAAAGTAATACTTCTAAATATATGAAAATTCTAAGTCTTAACAAAGAATATAAACAAACACTGTGAAAGATAAGAAGCAAATAAACAAACACTGTTGAAAATAGTACTAAGAAAATCTATCACAATTAGTGAAGGGAAGTCTTAAGTATCAGCCTTACCTTTGGAGAAAGCATCCGATTAAAGTAGTTGAAAGTAAGTTATTGTTGGGATCTATGATAGTGGCTGTGTAACAAGGTCAGTGGGGGCTGTTGGGGCTAACTTTTAATAACCCTTCATATAACAAAAAATACAAAAAGAAAGATGCGTGCTTATCTAGTGTTCAAAGTTTTAACCACCTTATTTACGTTCAAAATCTCATCACAACTTCGAACTCTAGTTAAATGATAGCCTAACCTCTATCTTGTGTCTATCCAAGTGCTATTTATGCTGCTAGTATCCACTTGGCTTCACTAAGCTCAACCATTGGGTTCATTGTTTATCGCCATTTTCTTTAGGTGAAGCCTAGTTGTCCACAACCATCTAGCTATTAGATGACCCCAACTAATGTTTGGCCATTAATGTACTCTTGGTATGGAGCTTTCTCCATTCTAGGAATCTCTAAGTGTATACATATGTCAGTGTCAACATTTCTTTTTTTTAATGAATTGGGTCATGTTTAATATGTTCTTTAAGAGATTGTTGATCTTTTATGATGCCATGTAGATATGTCTTGAGTTCTCCTTCCTGATCTCATTATTGTTTGCTATCGAATAGCCTTGTTGTATTCTAGAATGCTAGATATCATCGGTGGCTTCTTTATCGATCTTATTTGCAACCGTTCGTAATAGTTGGTGGGTTTAATCATGGATAGTACTCCCTCACAAATTTTCTCTTAAAAAAATAACAACTCTCACTATCTTTATACCAAGTTAATCTCATCTTCTTGATCAATTTTTTTACTTAAATTATGTAATTAAATTGAAGGTTTTTAA
>NW_018235912.1:0-537 GCF_001263595.1 Phalaenopsis equestris
GGTGTTGATCAATGTCTAGGGTAGAGGCTCTCTATTAGGGGGGCTTTGATGGGGCTTCTTCTTCTCTCACTGTAATGAAGGTGTGGGTGAGTTTAATTTGATTTTTGTGCACTGTGGAGGTGTGGTGTGGTGGAGAGTGTCCTATTTCCAGAAAGGATTTGAGCTCTGAAATTGACCTCCGGCAAGGGAAATTAAGGTAGGGAAGTGGTTAGGTTGCACTGAGGAGGTATCAAGGAGGTTGTGGGAGCTATTAAGCAGGGTCTCCTTGAGAAAATTTCAGCAACCAAACTTTGGTCATGAAGAGGCCATTTTATAGCCTTGGCCAGAGAGGGGAGCTCAGGGCCTGGCTTTGGGTGTAAAATCTTGCTGAGGTGTGGAGCTAAGCGGCCGGCGCAATTGGCCAATGGGAGTGGGAAAACTCAAGTGTAGTGACTCTCAGTTTTGAGGTGCTTCGGCAATTAGGCCGATTGAAAATGGCAGGGCAGGTGCTTAAGTGGATCATGAACCTCAGAGGAATCTGTTACAACAATTAATTTG
>NW_018235913.1:0-409 GCF_001263595.1 Phalaenopsis equestris
GGACAAACCTCACACCAAAAATAGTGCCGACAGTGGTTAACATGAAAAGAAGCACCACTTTCATGCTAGAGAGAATCTTTAATAGATTTCTTTGGGCTGGGAACAGAAAGCAAATGATTTGGGCTAGATGGCAAAGAGTGGCTAAACCTTATGAAGCTGGAGGCTTGGGCTTTAAAGGTCTACACCACATGCAACAAACTAGCATCTATAAATTATGGCTCAGATTCAGGCAAAATCAAAGCCTGTGGGCTAACTTTATGATGGCCAAATACTGCAAAAATGTCCACCCTGAAGAAGTTACCAAGAAGGTTGGCGACTCTAAGATTTGGACTCACATGCTTAAGGAGAGAGAGGAGATTGAAAAATACTTGATTTGGGAGCTGGGAAGGGGAGAGATCAATTTTTGGAA
>NW_018235914.1:0-12606 GCF_001263595.1 Phalaenopsis equestris
AATTTTGAAAATTAATTTCAATAAAATAAATTTAATTTTTGAAAAAAAAATCTAAATTTCTAAAATTTTCAAAAAAAACATTTTTCCTACTAAAGATAGTTACACAACACTTCGCATTTTCCACACTAAAAATATTTTTAACTTTAAGTTTTTTCTTCAATACTATGAATTTTAACTAAATTTTATTACTCATTTCTAGAGTCAAAATTTTTCTTCCCTAATATAACTTCATATAAAAAATCATTTTTCAAATCAAAATCAAATTTATTTTAATTACAATAATTAAGTTCAACAAACACTAACTAAATACCACACACAATTGAAACAATTACTACTACAAATAATAACTAAACACAAATACATCGCAGTAGGTGTATGAAACAAAATAGTCTCAACATAACAAAAACTAGCAATCTCAATAATTACACTAGAAACATAACAAAAAGTACAAAATAACTGCACTAACAACAGTTCATAACAACACATTCACTACAAACATAAAACAAAACTAATGATCACAACTAATCATCACTCCTTTGCATCACTATCATCACTATGCCAAATAGTTGTAGGCTCATATGGTAGATATCTAGGGTACTGAGGAAATACAACATCCCGGTTCCCTCTAAGAAGGTTTTCCATAACTAAGTTGAATTCACCCTCATAATCACTATGTCTCTTCATATACTCATCCATATGTTCTACAAAATGCTCTAAATTTGCCACTTTTTCATTGGTATAAATAGCATTATTTAATATCCTTTCCATAAGCTGCGACTGAGTATCATAACCAAAAGCCTGACCCCGTGATGTAGAAGCATGAGAAATATAAGCTCGTGACGTAGAAGCAACAGAACTACTAGGGAATCAACCCTACCCTTCCAACTAAAAAACTTTAATGTTAATAATTCTTCACATTCACACTGGTAATGGGCTTCAGCGGCTGTAAGATCTCTTTCCAACTGTCATATCTAACATCAGCCTGCTCACAAGAAGATCAAGGATGTGAATCCCAAACATGCAGTAGTAGCAGTGACAGTAGAATTGGTAATAAATATATAAATCAATCCTCCAATATCAATTGGCTTGGACTACTGAATACTGTAGTTCAAAGTTGCTCTCTCTTAAGTCACTTCAGCCACATGATTTGTAGGCGCGTGACGAGCAGAAATAAAATAATGTCATGCATTTGCAGTGGCATCCAACTTGGAAGTAAAGAAGTTTACTCTTCTTTCATTTGAAATCTTCTATAATCCTCTCACAGCAGTCAAAGATGAAACAATCTCATCTAGCTCTTCCTCAGTAGGACTATAGCTTGCATAAAAACACAAAGTAATCGGTGGCAAATAATAAAACTGATTAATTACCTCAGAAGAAAATGGTATTGTCTTCCCCTTCACTATGACTCCTTCCCCATGAGCCGCTGACAAATTAGCATAAAACTTTCCTAATATAGAAATCATGGTGATAGCAGAAAAATAATAGAACCACTCCCACTGGTGGCTAATAATCAACTCTTCAACAGCTCCTCCTGGACTTTTAAAACATTGCTTAGGAATTAATTTCCTCGAATGCAGTGCATCACTGTATTGATCCTGAGCTCTAGCACTAACATATTTACTTGAATCAAATGGAGCTTTTCCCTTGCTTTTCTTCATTCTTGGTTCCATTTTCTAAAAATTATATGAAATTCAAAATAAATTCCAAAATAAACTTCAAATCACTAAACTCAACTTTTAAAGGCTTAAACTAACAAATCTATGCATTTTCCAACAATTTTTCTCAAATTTTCACCATGAATAGTGATTTTCAGGTAGGTGATGAATGAGGTCAAAATACATGGTGAAAAAAAAAAATTTGTATAGAAGTGAAGCTCATACCTCAAGAAGACCAAATCTAACAAATTTCGTTTGAATCCAATAAGAAATCTTCAAAATAGGTGATGCACTAGCTCCCAATTTGTAAAAAATCGAAGAAGGAGATGAAGAGAGGTGTGATAATGGTGTTTTTCAACCAAAAAATTCATTCAAAATCGTTCGCAAACCAGTTTTCATGAATCAGCGCTTAAGAACAAATGGTTCGGCGCTTAGGAGCCTGTCTCTCGGTTTAGACAGTGCTTAAGCGTGGGTTTTGGTGCTTAGGTGTCAGTATACAATTTTTGTTTTTTTTCAATTTAAGTGAAATAAACTTCTAGCCTAAGTCAACCAACCATCTACGGTCTCAAAACATTTTGTATACTATTTTCTTTCCTCTTAACTCTCCTCTCACTCAAGATGGATCGATTTAAACTAATTCGATTCAACACTAAATAACATAAAATTTCACATAAATAAAACATTTATATTAATTTATGAATGATTACAAACACTTTCAAATACATAAATTCTCAATCCAAATAATCTAGGATGAGAAAAATCCTAACATTACCACTAGACAAACATAACATAAAAACACATTAAACATATTTAACATGAACAAACACTAAACATAAAAACACAAAATCACAAACTTAATTCTACTCTCTAGTTGATGGAACAAAATCTGGCCTATCGTTAGTCCTTTTAGCATTTTAAATATATTTAAAAGAACGGACGATGATTAATAACTCTGGTTGAATCTTCTTCAATCAGTTTATACTTCAGATACATTGCCTTGTCTGCTTCTACTATAAAACTGGTATGGCTAAACTGCAACTTAAGTTGTCATCCCATTTGATCCATATGTGTATTAACTTCCATCACTTTTGCTTCAATTGAAGCCACGGTAGCCTTAATTTTAGTGATTTTCTCCATTATTATTTTGATACTAATAGTTAGGAAACCATTATACATCTCTTGCGCACTCTAACAAATAAAATTCTTTCTCACTGCTTCCTCCTTCTTCTTCAAATCATTCTCCCAAGAAGAGATTTTGCGAAACTTTTCTCTATTTCACGTAAGATTTAGGGTTAGAATTGAATTGTGATAAAAATCCTTACATACCCCTGCTATTTATAGGCTTTAAACCTCCCCCATAACTCCTAGGCACGTCCTAAAACTGCTCTCACAGGTTCAAGCCAACCAATTCATGGTTAGAATTTCTAGAAATCAAATTTGTACATGTTTTTTAACTATCACGGTTAAGCGCCGGATCTTGGCGCTTAAGCGTCAGTGCATTATTTAGCACAAGTCAACTTAACGTCCAAACATTCATTCTACCATGTCTTAAGTCATCTTTTAAGGTCCTAGAATAATCACTAACTCAATATATAATAAAAAATACTACCAGAATTCTCTAATTCACACACAACAACATAACAATAAAAACAAACACACAGATAACTATGGGTTGCCTTCCATAAAGTGCTTAGTTTAATGTCTTCAGCCCGACATAACCAGTGCTTATTCCGGTTGACCCAACGTTAGAAAATCATTTAATTTAAGATAGTCACCTAAAAAGTAGGATTTCAGCATGTGACCATCACTTTAAATCTTTTATAAGTTTTACTATCTTTGATATCCACAACTCCATAGGGATAGCATTTCATCACAACAAATGGGCCCATCCACCTAGACTTAAGTTTGCCTGAAAATAATCTTAACCTTGCATTATAAAACAAAACTTGTTGCCTTGACAAAAAATTTTTAGTGATAATCCTCCGATCATGCTACATCTTCATCTTTTCTTTGTAAATCTTAAAACTTTCATAAGAAAACTTTCATAAGATTCATTCCCATAAGATTCATTCCTTATCTCTTCAAGATCATTCAATTAAAATAACCTCTTCTCACAAACATTTTCCAAATTGTAATTAAATTCCTTAATCTCCTAATATGCTTTATGCTCAATTTCAAATGGTAAGTGACACGCTTTCCCAAATATTAGCTTGTGTGGGGAGATTCCTATAGGAGTTTTGTATGCACTGTAGGCAATCCTATAAGCCCACAAAGCATAGTTAAGTTTAGTTGACCTATCCATTTTAGTTGAATTTACATATTTTTCCAATATTCTCTTATATTCACGATTGGAAAATTCAGTTAAACCACTTGTTTGAGGATGATAAGTAGTAGCAATTTTATGGTTAATATGATATTTCTTTATTAATTTTTCCATCATTGCAATTCTAAAACGACTTCCCCTGTCACTTATGATTACTCTCGGCATCCAAAATCTACAAAATATACATTTCAACACTTTGAGCATCACATCGAGGTAAAGCAACAACTTCTATCCATTTGGAAACATAGTCTACTGCTAACAGTATATATAAATTTCTGAAAAATGGTATAAATGGTCCTATGAAATCTAATACCCAAACATCAAATATCTCAACTTCTAACACATAATTGAGGGGCATCTCATTCTTCCTAGAAATATTTCCTACTCGATGACATAGATCACAAGTTTTGATATAAATGTTAACATCTCTAAAGATTGTAAGCCAATAAAATCCATATTGTAGAATTTTGTATGTTATTTTATCAACACCAAAATGTCCCCCAAAATTTGAATTATGTCATTTTTGGATAATTTCATTAGTTCCTTCTAAAGGCACACTTCTTCGAACAATAAGATCCTTTCCTTGTTTATATAAAAGTTGGTCATCCCAAAAATAAGTCTTTGCTTCAGATACAAATTTCCTCTTCTGTAAGTATGTCATTCCATATGGTATAATATCACTAATAATGAAGTTCACAATGTTGACATACCATGGACTATGCCACTTGTTATCATTGAACAATTTTTCATCTGGAAAGTGTTCATTAATTCTTTTTCAAAATAGCGTGGTTTTTCTAATTCAAGTTTGGACAGATGATCAACAATTTGATTCTCAGCTCCCTTTCTATCTACTATTTCAAAGTCAAATTCTTACAAAAGAAGAACCCATCTTATCAGTCTTGGTTTTGCATCCTTCATTTTCATTAAATACTTAATAGTAGAATGATCTGTAGGCACTATACATTTAGTTCTAATAAAGTATGAGCTAAATTTATCAAAAGCATATACTACAGCTAATAACTCTTTTTCAATTGTGGTATAATTAATTTGAGTTTCATTAAGAGTTCTACTAGCATAGTAGATAACCTTGAAAATCTTTTCATATTTTGTCCTAAAACAACTCCAATAGCAAAATCACTAGCGTCACACATTAATTGAAAAGGGTTTTCCGAGTCTGGTGAAATAATAATTGGTGCATTGAATAATTTTTCTTTTAATAGTTCAAAAGTTCTTAGCCACTCTTCATCAAAGTTAAAACTTACATCTATTTCAATTAAATGGCATAAAGGCTTAGCAAATTTTAAAAAGTCTTTAATTTATCGCCTATAGAATCCGACATGTCCTAAAAAACTCTTAATTTCCTTCACACTTGTTGGGTAAGGTAAATTAACGATCACTTAAATTTTTTCAGGGTCTACTTCCATACCATTTTATGAAATTTGATGTCCCAAAACTATTCCTCGTGCTACCATAAATTTACATTTTCTCAATTAAGGACTAAATTTATTTTTTTTACAGCGCTTAAGAAGAACTTTTGATAGATCTTCTAAATATGAGTCAAATGAAGTTCCAAACACGAAAAAATCATCCATAAAAAAATCAATCCCTCTTTCAATTATATCACAAAAAATAGCCATCATGCATCTTTGAAATGTAGCAGGTGCATTACATAAACCAAAGAGCATTCTTCTAAAGCAATGATACAATAATGAATGGTAAAAGTTGTTTTATCTTGATCCTCAGGAGCTATTTGTATTCGTGATAAGCAATATATCGACCCAGAAAATAAATGTATTTATGCTTAGCTAGTCTAACCAGCATCTGATCTAGAAAGGGCAGTGGAAAATGATCTTTCATAGTGGTGAGGTTTAATTTTCTATAATTAATACAGTTTTAACAACTTGTGGCTTGTTTGGTTGGTATTAACTTGTTATGTTTATTCAAGGTCACAGTCACTCCTCCTTTCTTAAGAACGTAGTGAATTAGACTAACCTATGTACTATCTCAAATAAGGTAGACAATTCCAGCATCTAACCACTTTAATTTTTTTTTCTTAACAACGTCTTTCATAATAAGATTCAATCTCTTTTGAGGATTAGCCCTGGTTTTACAGTTCTTTTACATACAAATTCTTTGTAGACACCTTTTATATCAGTAATTCTCCATCCAATGGCTTTCTTACAACTCTTTAAAATTTTCATCAAACTCTCTTCTTCTTCTATAATTAATTTTGAAGAAATTATAACACGTAATGTAGAGGAATCACCTAAAAAGGCATACTTCAAATGTTCAGAAAGAAACTTCAACTCAAGCTTAAGAGGTTTTTCAATTAATGGACAAAAGGATGTATCTTTTTCTGTCATGTCCTAAATTTCAAAACTTTCTCATATATAATTTGAATTATCCTTATACATATCTTCATATTGATCTAATTCCTCTTCTTGCTCGTGTTCCAACTTTTTCATCTCAGATTTTTCTGCATAAGCTGTTTTGAAATGATATTTGCTTAAATATCATATAACATCCATTCTATATCATTCATCATCCTTACCTATTAGAGGGTATTTCATTGATTTATACATATTAAATGTACTTGTTTGATCATTGACATGCATAGTTAATTCTCCTTACTGCACATCTTTCTTTGTTCTTCTCATGGCTAAGAAAGATCTCCCTAAAATGATAGGTAACTCTTTATCTTCCTCTATATCTAGCACTATGAAATCAACAGGAATGATAAATTGATCTACTTTCATTAGGACATCTTCTATAACTCCTTTAGGGTATGTTATTGAGCGATCTGCTAATTCCATAGTTACAGTAGTAGAGGTTACTTCTCCTTATCCCAATCTCTTAAATACTAATAATGGCATAAGATTGATGCTTGCTCCTAAATCACATAAAGCTTTCCCATTAAATCTGTCTCCTATTGCACATGGAATTGTAAAGCTATGGAACTATTGCACATGGAATTGTAAAGCTACCAGGATCTTTAAGCTTTTCAGGAAGCATTTTCTGAATTATAGTAATGCACTCCTCACTATGTGCAACTGTTTCATTATCATTAAATTTTCTTTTTCCTGTTAAGAATATCCTTCATAAACTTTACATAACTTGACATTTTTTCTAAAGCATCAACAAATGGAATATTAATTGTAAGCTTCATAAAAAATTTTAGAAATTTTGAAAATAGCTTATCCAACTTTTGTTGTCGAAGCCTCTAAGGAAATGGAGGTGATGGGTTTTCCCAATCAACGGTAAGTTAAGTGGAGAAATAGGTCTCTTAAACCTTTTGGAGCATCCTATTTTGGTTCTTTAATCTCTTCTCTCTCTACTTTAGTCTCTTTTTGACTTCTCCCTTCCAATTCTCTTCCACTTCTGAGTTGAACGGCTTTTACTTGCTCTTTATTCTGATATTTCAGATTTTTTTCTTTATTACTAGGAAGTGTTCCTCAAGATCTATTACTTAATCAATATGTTATCCTAATTGATTCTTAATATTTCTAATTGTAGCTCCTTGACTTTGTAACTGATTTCCCATTTGTGTCTCCACTTCTTCTATAGACAATTTCTTCTCCTTAAATTGTGGATTACCGTTAAAACTTGGAGAATAATCAGGTCTATAATTACTATTCCCTTGATTATTCTAGTTTCCCAATAGGTTTACTTAATTGTTCCCCTATTGCTAATTATTACAACCCAAAGTATTTTTCTAGTTGAAGTTTGGATGGTTCTTCCAACCTAGGTTATACTAATTTGAATATGGGTCATTCTACTTATTATTTATGACATTCAAAGTTTCTAATGATGCTTGAGAATCTACCAATTGACCAAATGAATTATTTTTTCAATCATAGGAATTGATTGAGAAAAATTCATTCCAAATTGGTCTAACTTCCTTGAAATTACAGCAACTTGATTTGCTAGCAGAGCAAAAGCATCAGTTTCATGAATATTGGCTACTTTCTTAATATTTACCCTTCCAGAATGCCTTTGAAAATTATTAGTAGCCATCACTTCTATTAAAGCATAAACATCATGAAATGATTTTGACATCAAACATTGGCATCGATAATAGATCTAAGAGATCCACCTAATCCATTATAAAATATTTGAATTATTAACAAATCTGGTATAGCATGGTGTGGACACTTTCTTAAGTGTTCTTTAAATCATTGTCGTGCTTCATAAATAGATTCCCTTTCAAACTACGTAAAAGATGTGATATCATTTCTAAGCTTCGCAGTTTCTTATGGTGGAAAATATTTAGCAACAAATTTTTGTGCTAAATCACTCCAAGTTCTGATAGATCCAAGTGATAAAAAATGTAACCATATCTTATCTTTATTCCTTAGTGAGAAAGGAAATAATCTAGATCTTATAGCATCATCTGATACACCATCATATCTAAATGTAGCACACAATTCTAAAAAATTGGCAAGATCTAAATTTGGATCTTGAGTTGGTGCTCCCCGAAACTAACTATTTGATACCATTTGGTTAATAACAGGTTTAAGCTCAGATGAATTAGCCACTACAATGGGTTTTTAAATATTACAATGAATTTCATCCGCAGTAGGGTTTGCATAATCTCTTAGAGCTATAAACTCTTCAACATTTTGATTATTCTGATTTGCAAATTTTTGAAATTTTTCAGTAATTTTTAATTTTTTTTTTTAATAGTTCATTCTTTTTCAGAATCGTAAGGCACAAGTCCTACGGAACCTGAACTACGCTTGCATTACTATAAAGCACATAAAATAAAATAAAATAATTAATAAAAACACACAAATAAGAACTTTAATATAAACGACACTACAATATTCCTAAATTAAATCTTAAAGTTTAAAGAAGACTTACTAAAAAAAAATTTGCTTTCTAAAAACTTCTTTTCAGAATATTTTTGCAAAGTACTATTATATTTCTCTTTCTTCTCGGCAATGGCGCCAAAAGCTTGGTGTCAATTCTTCAATATATATAGATATAAAATTCAATGTATGCAATTAATTTCCTTAATAGATATTCTTAATTTGCTACAAAGCTAAAAACTTGATCCAAAGCATAAGTTTGGTAAATCTTTCACTATGAAGCAAATAAGAATACTGTAAAAATATTTCAATATGACATATTTTGCAAGTATCGTTATTAAGTAACATAGAACTTTCTGATTAAGTCCAGAATATCGATCCCACAAGGAGGACTAATTTTAGATAACAAAACTTACTTAGCAATACATTCTTACTTAAAATTAAGATGCAAAAATAGGAATGAAAGTTTGATTCTTTTAGTATTTTTTTATAATTGAAAATAAAGAAAGAAACTAATTAACTTAACTAAATATTTGTAAACACTGTAAGATGAAGACAATATTAAAGGAATATCATTTTCCTTATCATGAATCAGTGATAATTATAGAAATTTTATTGTGGAAGTATGCAAAATGTGTTGTACCAAATAAGAGCATTAATATTCTTTACCCTTATTAGAGATGCTATAAAGAACATTGGTTATTCTATAGTTTTAATAATCTTGAAGACCGACTAGGTAAGGAAGATACTAGCTATAACTCTAGAGTTCCCTCTTCTCCCTCCACCCGCGGGCTAACATCTCGTATCAAAAGCTAAAACTATAAATTAAATTGTGAGCTATAGCCTGTCACTCTGAAGTCCTCTAATTCTACACCCGTTAAATATATTTCCCTATTTATTTGCACTCAACCACATGAACTACATTCTCAATCATGAAATCAATATGTGATTCCACCCATTTGGTTATTGAGACAATACCATCATGGATCTTACATGTGCTCACAACATATATTAACATCTTAATTAACCAAAATCAAGAAGTAAATGAAGTGCAAGGTTTCAAATCATCACAACTTCTTCCAACATTAAAGTCTAATACTTCACACAACTTCCTTTTAAATATTTAATCACTTATCATTTTAAGGAATAAAATAAAGAAAACTACTCATAATTTATGGAGAAAACACAACTACACATGAGTTTAAAAGTAGAAATCATGCACACAAATAAGAAATCTAAATTAAAATCAAGTGTAGACACAAAGATAAACACTTATCTCAAATTCTCTCCACCAAATGTCTTGAAGTTCTTCTGAAATCTCTTACTTCTCTCTCTATTCAAACTATAAATCAAAATAAAAGAAAATAAAGTAAAGGTGGCCGGGGGCGGTGGGCGGTAAAACTTGATGGATGGCTAGCTTCTAGCGGTGGTTGGCTTTGATAATCCAAGTCTTCATTAATAAACATCCAAAATGTGTCTTGGGTGTCTCTTCAAAATGTGTCTCCATTCAAAGAATCTTCTAGAAGTTGCCTCCTTAAAAGCCAATTAAATGAATTTTCGTGTCTATGGACTATTTACCATGTTTTTAATAAGGATTGCTTCAAATAGACACAAAGATAAACACTTATCTCAAATTCTCTCCACCAAATGTCTTGAAGTTCTTTTGAAATCTCCTACTTCCCTCTCTATTCAAACTAAAAATCAAAATAAAAGAAAATAAAATAAAGGTGGCTGGAGGCGGGGGGGTGGAAAGCTTGATGGGGGGCTAGCTCTAGCGGTGGCTGGCTTTGATAACCCAACTCTTCTTTAATAAACATCCAAAATGTGTCTTGGGTGTCTCTTCAAAATGTGTCTCCATTCAACGAATCTTCTAGAAGTTGCCTCCTTAAAAGCCAATTGAATGAATCTTCGTGTCTATGGGCTATTTACCATGTTCTTAATAAGGATTGCTTCAAATAGACACAAAGATAAACACTTATCTCAAATTCTCTCCACCAAATGTCTTGAAGTTCTTTTGAAATCTCCTACTTCCCTCTCTATTCAAACTAAAAATCAAAATAAAAGAAAATAAAATAAAGGTGGCTGGAGGCGGTGGGTTGTAAAGCTTGATGGATGGCTAGCTTCTAGCGATGGCTGGCTTTGATAATCCAAGTCTTCTTTAATAAACATCCAAAATGTGTCTTGGGTGTCTCTTCAAAATGTGTCTCCATTCAAAGAATCTTCTAGAAGTTGCCTCCTTAAAAGCCAATTAAATGAATTTTCGTGTCTATGGACTATTTACCATGTTTTTAATAAGGATTGCTTCAAACATCTCTTCAAAAATCTGTTGAAATTAAATAATTCATCTCATAACTACTTCTGGTGCTTAAGCGTGGGGTATCTGGTGTTTAGGGGCCGGTCCTCTAGCGCTTAGGCGTCAGCTGGACGCTTAGGCGCCCCAGAATATTTTTGCATCAAATTTGACCATATTTCACTCCTTTTAGTATTTTGCATCCATTTGATTGTACCTGCAAGAAAAACACACAAATATCTTTCAATAAAGCGCAATATCTCAAAAATATATATATATAATGTGTATAAAAATACTATATATTTTAGGTGTATCAGTGACCCATATTACTCACAAGAAGAGTTGTGATAATTCAAATATATGATGAAATTAATATTTCCTCAATTTTTTTTTCTTTTGTAATTTTTTATAAGAAATCTTTCAGTAGCTAATGAAGCATCGGACCTAGCTTACAGGAGGACTTTTGAACCAAGATCAAGATCTTTCTTACTATGAGCGGTTGGGAGAGGTTTCTAGAGTCAAGAAGAAAGAATGGATGTATAAATTTGGTTCTTAAGCACATATCTACGACACTTATTACTCCTCTAATGCATTCAATGCACCTACTTCTACTACATATGATGAAGAGATTGATAGACAGGTTATCACATTCACTGCAGATTATTGAGACCCAAGTTGTAGAATAGCTCGCTAGGTTGAAATCATATTTAGAGAGCAAAATTAAAGCATGATTAGAAGCATGCCAACATCTGAAGAACATGAAAGGAAATAAGTTGTCATAGGAGGATTTTAAGGAGGATGGGGATGGGGATGAAGATGAGGATACATAGTTGGTTTATGATTGTTTTTTATTATATTTTATATTTAAAATACTTCAAACATGCTAATTTTGGTAAAAATTTCTTAATTGTTTATTTGAATGCATTGGGTTTATTACATTATCTAATTTGTATATTAGTTCATGTGATTTAAGTTTAATGACTGTTAGGATAGGTAAATTAAAATGTATGATATATTATTATACGTGTATCAGAGTTGCAATCGTGGTTGTTAGTATTGTAATGAAGAGAAGAAGGGTTTTTATTTTTCTTAGATGTAACAGCTTTTGAATGGCTTTCCAAAGATTATACGACAACTTTTTGCTTTTTTTGGTCTGATCCAACGATTTTAAAAAGTCCATATTGTATTGATGACTAACTTACGATGCCACGATGATCTATTAATAAATCAATGGTCTACTATGTTGGTTTCTCAACCTATGAACTAACCAGATAGCAACCTAAATATTTTTTTTATTTTAGCGATAACAAACGACCTTAGACCTTTAGTTTGTTGATTGACATCAACCAAATGATAACTAACAGGTATGTTTTTGTAATTAACATACAACTTTTGGCCATTATTTATTATTTTGAAGGTTATCGATGGCTTATCAAAGATTATACTTTTAGTATGAAGCTACAGAAACTTCTCATGGGTAAGACGTTGGCCCCTGAGAGCTTGTTGAATGTTCATTGGTTACGAGATTAC
>NW_018235915.1:0-9778 GCF_001263595.1 Phalaenopsis equestris
AATATTATCATAAAATTAGATAGAGATACTTAAAAGACAAATATTTTTTTTATTAATAAATTTTAGAATTTTAAGACTTGAGTTGTTCATGAAGAAGCTAATATTATGAATGATAGAATAACAAATACTATTAAGCAAGTTGTAAAAGATGTGTTTTGCTAATCAAAAGAAAGAACTTGTGAAAAAAAATAGTTTGTGGTGAAATATTAGTGTGAGAAAATATAAAAGTGGCACTTACATACAAACCACCCGAAACTTGCTATTTACAAATCAACAACTTCTTTCATACATTTCTCATATTATCACTCAAATATCAAAATTCATGGTAACCCCCAACCCATATTTTTCATTTTTATCAAATACCCGATGGATTGATTGTGACACGCACAAATACATCGGTTCAGTTTCAAAAAAAATCACCTGGATGGTTAATCTATAAATATCAATGTTTCGTGTGTTTTGTATGTAATTATCTCTATATAAAAATAGAAAATTTTGTTTTAAAAATTGATTTTGATAGACGACTTTGGAGAAATAGAAAAAAAAGTATAAGGTGGCCTTTATAATATATTAGATATTAAAGATGATAAAAGGTATATGTATAAATTAGTTAAACAAAGAGATAAGAAAAATAAAGAGTTAGTTCAAGTAAGTTGTCTGAATGAAGAAAATCAAAAAATATTTTTCTTAGATGAGGATATTCAACTTAAGTGGGTGAGATATTTTGATAATTTTTTTTAATGAAAATTATAAAAATACGAACAATTTTAGTGAGCTTAATATCATAAATAATAATAATATTTTTTTATTTTTACCTTCACTTTAATAAAATGGAAGTTGAGAAGACTTTAAAGAAAATTAAATGTTAAAAAGCAGTAGTACTTCTAATAGAAATGTGAAAATATTTATGAGATTTGAGAATTTTTTTGTTTTACCAAATTTTTTTAACTTTATTTTAAAAATTAAAAAGATTTTGTTGAGTGGAGAAAGAGTCTATTGGTTCTTATTTTTAAGAATAAAGGACATGCACAAGAGTGTGCAAATCATAAATGAATTAAATTAATGTGTCATACATTAAAGTTATGGGAGAGAGTGATTGAACATATGTTACGACATGATACAAAAATTTCTCAAAATTAATCTGGTTTCATGCCGAACAAGTTTACTATGGAAGTTCTACATTTTTTTGAGAGGTTTGATGGAGAAGCACAAAGAAATAAGATCTACATATGATTTTTTTATTGATTTAGAAAAGACTTATGATATAATTCTAAGAGAAGATTTTGTACAGTTCTAGAAAAAAAAGGTGTTAATATTTCTTATACTCAAGTCATTAAAGATATGTATACTAGATGAAGAATTAGATGAAGAAGTGTATATGGAATCCCGTTCGGGTTGAAAAATGACTCAAATAATTATCTGGTATGTAAACTAATAAAGTCACTTTATGGCTTCAAACAATCTCCACAGGTTTGGTTTGACAAGTTTGTGAATACTATGAAATCTAATGGATATATTCAATGCCAAGCTAATCATACACTATTGATAAAACATACACAAGGAGGTAGAAAAGCTATACTCATTTTCTTGGTAGATGATATAATCTTGAAAGGTGATGATAAAAAAGAAATTGAGAAGATTAAGAAGGTTCTTGCTACTCAATTTGAAATCAAAGATCTAGGAGCTATAAGATATTTTTTGGGTATGGATTTGGCTCTATTCAATAAAGAAAATGGGATATCCCAATAAAAGTGCATGGACATGATTGTTATGGTGTAAACCTGTTAAGACTCCTATTAGTTTCAATAAAATGTTATATTCAGGGGGGACAAAAACTCCAGTGAAAAATGGTGCATACCAAATATTGATGGAAATATTTATATACCTATCACACACTAAACTTGATATTTTTTATTCTGTCAACATTGTGAGTAAACATATGAATAGTCCAAATAAAAAACATTCAGAAATGATTTATAGAATATTGAGATTTTTTTAAGAAGAGACATGACATAGTGTTATTAGTTAAGAAATCAGATAACATGGAGGTAGAAGTTTATACTGATGTTAGCTGTGCAGGTGAACTAACGAGCATGAGATTTACATCTAGGTATTGTTCTTATATATGGGGAGATTTTTGTCACATGGAGGAGCAAAAATCAAGTATTGTTCTCTAGAAATTGTGCATAATTTGAGTATCGGGCGCTTGCTTTGAGAATTTGTGAAGGAATGTGGTTTTAAAAGTTACGCTCAATCCCATAAAGATGTTCTGTGACAACTAAACCGTCATTAGTATTACAAAGAACCTTGTGCATCATGATAGGACCAAACACATTTAGATTGATAGAAATTTTATCTCTGAAAAGGTAAATGGTGGCATTATACACTTAGTCTACGTTCCAACTCATCGTCAAGTTGCTGATGTCTTCACTAAATTCCTACCTTCAGTCAACTTCACTGAAAGTCAACTTGGGTCTTTACAACATCAATAACTCAACTTGAGGGGAGTGTGGAATTCCTTCCCTGTAGAAAAGTAGTATTAGGAAGGAATTTATTTCCTTATCTCAAAATATACTCCAATAATGGCTTTTTCTTTATTTGTACTTATTATTTTATGTTCTTCCCTATTTAGAGGGATTCCTATTTTATATGTATGGTGTATAGTGTAATGTTTGAGACAAGGTGAAGAAAATTATTTCTAGTTTCTACTACAAGACCTTTGGGCTTTTTGATTCTTCAATCATTGTCAGCATGTCCATTTCATCTAGCATCTCTTGATGAGTTCATTGACATGTTATAGATGAAGATTCTCATTTTGAGCAGCTCTTATGCTAATGCATCTTACGATGACATCTAAGCGTTTAATGATGCACAATTCTTCATTTAGTTAGTTGGTGTCAAGTGGCTACTATGGTTGTGCTCCTGTCTAGTCCGATCATCTTTGCTCTATGCTATCTATCAAAAGCACTGGTCTCGCTAGGAACTACTTCAGATGGACGTTTTCTAAGAGCATCTGAAGAACTGCTGTAAGCGGTGCCATTGTCATTCTTGTTTTCATGGAGAAATTTTTGTTGGTCCTCCCATCTCTTTTAGTTGTTGTGGAGGGGCATTGGGCAACAAAAATAATCCTTATTCTAAATTGTGAAGGGATCTCATTAATCATCATGGAGAATTCTGTAAGAGGTGGGATGGGCCCTGAGAGTTGAAGAGAAGCAACTCTCCTCACCTTCTAGATGACATGATTTTGTCAAAGTGATGTCCCTGATGTTGTCAAAGATCAGCGATCACTCCATGTTGCACTGCATATGTTTAGGCGTAAGTTCATCTGTTGCCATTGTTTGTCTGACTATTTTTCTTTGCTAATTCTTTGTTGGGGTCACAGGAGAACCGTGAGAACTGTTGGTTCGTGTCCATGAAATGAGAAGCTTGCTCTAGAATCTCCTCTAGCGTGGTTGGGTTCTTCTTTGCAAGTTCTTAAAAAGGGAGCTGTGAAGGCCCAGGGTGAAGGCCATTTTGGTTGTCCTCAGCTTCGAGTTGGTGAACTCCCAAGAAGCTTGGTGTAATCTTAGAATGTCTCTCTTCCCCTTTGCTTTATGTGCAATAGGGTATAAGCAAATTTTAGTGGTCATTGGAAGCAACAAATTCTACCACGGGCTATAGGCGTAGTCTGTTTAAGGATGTGATGCTGCAGATCTGAATTTGAAAGTTCACAATCCCTATTCACATAATGTTATTAAGGGTAGCGGCAAAGATGCATGCCATGGCATCATCAAAGCTCTCAAGGTACTCAATGGGCCAATCAACTCCTATTGATCCATTGAATGAACCTTCAACCTTTTTGGTTAGATTTTACACAATATTTCTTTCAGGAATTGAGTATTGTTCTTGTATTTTGCATCGCTTGATGGATCTATAAACATGGGATGCTTCTCCTACAAGTTCGTCATTGGAGCTGGTGTTGCTGAGGGCAGATATAATTGAAACTAGTTGGTATGGTTCTTCAGTGTAATGCTCGAAAAGTAGCGGTTCCATCATCTCAGAGTTAGCAGAAGCCCTCGTGAGCGCTCGTAGGCATGTAGATGTTTAGGAGGACATCTGTCACAAGGGCGCCTAACATAAGGGCAAAATTGACTTTTGTACGCTTGAGGGCAGTTTAGTTATTTATTATTATTATTATTGTTGGGTATAAATAGGTTTGTTATGTCTAGGGTTAGGTTTTATGCATGAGATTGAGTTGTGAGTCTTAGGGTTAGGTTTTGGTAGAAATTTCCTTTTTTCTCGAATTCTAGGAATTGAGAGAGATCGCCAAGTTCTCGAATTGTAGGTGCTTATATTTTGTTTGTGTGAGTTATTGAGATTATTAAAATAAAATTTGTGTTTGTCTTAAGTTTCAATGGAAAGACGTTTCGATTTTGACGACGAATTGTAACAAATTAGTATCAGAGCTCAAGATTATGAGTATCAGATCAGAAAAGAAGAAAGAATCGATCGAACTCGTTGCTTGCTGGCAAGGATTTCAACCTACCGACCTTGAGCCAACGTCTTTGCGTAAGGGTGGGAACTACGGTCAAAAGTTATTAACATTTCACTTTTTTCATGACCCGACTTGGTACTTAGAACTAACTAAGGTGGGAATTGCGGTCAAAAGGTATTAACATTTCATTTTATTTTCTACAAAATGTTTCAGAAACTTCCAATATTAAAAAGAGTCACTAATCTAAAAGAGCAATAAAATTAAATGTCCAAAAATATCAATATAATCTGAAAATCACATGTCAAACTAGGGTTGAACACTAAATGAAGGAAATAGTAAATGGAAACTACAAACATATCATAACTAGTATCTATTAGTTGTAGTCCTCTTGTAAACCAAATTTCTCATATCAGAAATATCAACCTAAAACTTTTCTTCTTCTAAAAGAGGACATTAATTGCAACTATAAGTATAACTTGGTGAGTAATTGTAATTTAATATGCATTAAATTCTCATGTTATGCTATGCATGAATGATCAAAATAAAATATAGTTCATTTCATTAAAACTTTAAAATTATTCATTCTCGTTTTAATTTAATTATTATTTTTTTACTTTAGGTATTTATCAATTTAACCTATTTAATAGTCATCACATGATTACCATCATACCTAAATGTATCCTTAAAAATATGCCCGTAGGAACCCTAAAAAATGTAGCTGAAGGTACCCGCAAATTGTACCTGAAGACACACCTTTACCATTTCCTTTAACGTTCACGGGTACATAGTATCCCCTACCAATACAATCTGGGGATATTTCTGTGTGACTTAAACATTTATCTTTCATTTCATATGAATTTAAAATCATTTAAAATGTATCTTCATCAGCATGTTATTTTTCTTATTTTTCTTCAATTCCTTGTACTATTTCAGACTTTTAAAAGAAAATTCATGAATGAAGTACTTGTTTTAGATCATTTATTGTGATTGTTCATTTAATTTAATATTAATTTAATGCGTAAAACAAAATTATCACTCACCAATGCTTACAAAAGATTTATGAAATGCTTCTCATCCATTAACTTCGTTGGACAACCACCTATATTAATGAATGCGCATATCATTTGATAAGAATCATATTCTTGTAAGAAATACTTAATCTATCTAATGACATACAATTAAAATGACAAATAAGTAATTATACAGTTTCTTATCTTAAAAATTTTGTTTGCTTCCTTGCACATAATTCTTCTTTTTTTTTACAACTTTAATTGATTCGGCCTCTAATCTTCTACTTTTTTATCTCTGATTAATTTAAATGTGTCATTAGCATTTAGTAAGTAAACCAATAATTTCAATTTCAGCAAATTTACATCATAAAATATGAATTACCCAGAAAATTTGTTTCTTACTGTTCGCACATAAAGCCCAATTTCATGCAGGACTCAACTTCTTTTTCCTTAGCATCACAATCTTCCACTTACGATGCCTGTTTCAAGTAACTGTAAATTCACACTCATAAATAATAATCTTTTTATTAATTTACTTAATAAAAATCTTAAACTTACCTTAAGTTTTTGGTCGGCTGCTCTAATCCTTGCGCGAGCTCAGCAGTAGCAGGGAGCCTTCTTGTTACACGCAAGGCTCACAAACATCCTCTTTCCTCTTCGTCTAAGCAAGCACAATGCCAAAGCCATTTGACTAGGACTTGACTTTCCTTCCTTTGCTATGCGAGCACAACGTTGAAGGTCGCACCCCCTTGACTTCGACTCAACCCAGAGCACACCGCCACTGCCTCCTTCTTCCTTCTCTTCCTCTGCATGCACGCGAGCACAACTTCGTGCTTTCTCCTCTTCGGCTTCGACTTGGTCCAGGTTTGCCCTCGATGCGGCCTCTTCTCTCTCCTCTTCTTTGCTACTGCTCGACACTACACAGTGGCCACACGCTTCATCTTGTAACTTCTTCCTTCTGCAGCTAAGGCATGGTAGTTTCTTTTCTCGATCTCTTCCATTGTCTGTCGCTCGTTCTCTGTATTGGTTCGAATGAGGAGTAATAAGACTCTTAAGTTTAAACCTAAGGGGTCCTTATCCTTTGTGCCTATTCAATTAATTGCTATTATTACTATTTTTTTATTATTATTATTTTCTTAAATTTTCTGTTAATAGAAAGATGATGGCTGCAGAATATGTGCGTGATATTTATGTATCATGGGTAGGTAGTTGTTCGGACATACCACTCTGAGATGAGTGGGATGCTCTTGCTCTTGTTGGCCGGGCTTATTTTCCTGGAGGAGTGCTAATCCTCGCAGATGTACTTTGCTCTTGCTAGATGCAGATTAATCAGTCAGTTGTGTTTTAGTTTAAGGGGGTCAGCTTTTGGCCACGGCTGGCTGCAACTTGAGTAGATTTGATGGATCAATTCAACAAGTGGATTGTTCAATTGATGGATTGGCTGGTTGGATGAAGAACTTAGTTGAGGAGCTTTTGGGCGGGATTTTGTATCTGAAGGAACTGCATAAGTTCAGAGAGATTGAATATACTTTCCATGTGGATAGTTCAATCTAGCGTGAAAAAACACACTGTGAAACACTTGGTAATGAAATAAGAAAGAAGCAATATGAACTATGGGATAAAAGATTTTGCTTGGACCACTCCTCGTGTACAAGAAGTTTCGAGGCCCGTCCTATGCTCTAAGTTCAATTTGCTGGATTACATAACCATATTGGCGTATATGTGAAGTTTGCTGTACCAAGTCCTAAGATCTCACCTTAATTTGAGAGAGAACATCAAATTTTACATTCAAAGGAAGTTATGTACATGTACCGTGGTTTAATATCTAGTCTGGATCTACTTTTCAGTGTTTATCAGAAGAGTTGTCAACTTCTTTGTGCTTTTGTGATCTTCAGGAACTTTATCAAGAAGTAGATGGGAAGCAGAGGTCCACAATAGTAGCAAGAAGGGGCAGAAATACTGCCGCAGGAATGAAAGAGATTTGTTGGCAACAGGATGGATCAGCAACAAAGGGGCAGCAAGAATGCAATTGATGCTCCTTGACAAGGTTCCGGTTGGATGTATCTTTCTTCAGTGGCAATGCTTGCTTTCTCTAGTTTTTCCAATTGGACTGATGGATCACAAGCATTGCCAGCATTTGGTATGAAGCTTGACGGATCACATGCATTGCTAGCATCAATTTCATCCAACACAGTTTTACAACATTACAGTGTCATTGATTTGAGGTTGGAGATTTTTTTAATTTCTTATAGAGGCGTAATTGTAAAGAGAAGAGAGGATTTTAGTGATAGTGGCCGCATCTTCTCTTTTTTAATATCTTTTTAGGAAGAGTACATATTCTTCTAGATGAGCTTGCAATCTCCACGAAGAGAAAAAAAGGGCTAAAGCAGCCTATTTATTTATTATGGCGAATGGCATGATAGGCTGATGCATTTTTGAAGCTTCATTGTATCTGAAGTTTGTCCTTAGTTTGAGTTAATGATTGGTCAGGTTGTCATTTATGATGATCTTTTTTATTGACTTTAAAGTGCCTTCGATTAATTTAGAGGGTACATTTTTTATTTTTTTATTAGCATTCAGTATTCCAACATATTGATAGGACGATAGTGTAACCAAGTTGAGTATGAAAATAATAGAAATGTTAAGATGTATTTATGGCAGTTTAATTAGAAAGGATGGACCGAAGGAATAAGAATGTTTGTATTACCATGATTATGATAGTAGTTCCCATTAAAGATAAAATATTTGAAAAATAGATATGAGGTTGTTCGGGCTTATATGCCTGAGTGCAGATGATGTACCAAAAAGGCGACTCGTTAGAAATAATCTGGCGGTACTGGGAAGCTAAAGAGAGACTAAATATAATGTAGTGTAGACATAGAGCAAAAGGATTAATGCGAAATATTGTTAATATTTTATAGCACTCAACATGAGTCGATGGAGAGGTGAATAGATGAAACTCATCTAAAATCTTAGGTGAAGTGATGAAGCTCATCAAAAATCTTTATCATCCTATCTTTACCAAGGGAATTCTGGCGATAGCTTTGCCCCATGAAGTATTAGTTAAGTACTTTGAGGAGCAAAGTACGGTTGGTTTTGTTATTTGTTAGTTTTGTGCTAATGAGAGGGATGAGGAAGGCAACGTGCTTTTGCAGATGCGCAACTTTAGCAAAGAGTTGTTTAGTTTGAAACTTGCTCACCATATTCTTTTGCAGAAGCTTAGCCTCTTAGGGTGCATTTGGGGCAGTTTATCACCTGTGGTGGCGTTTTGAAAACGCATCCGTAATGTTTGGACCGAGCGTTCAAGCAGCGGTCGTAAAAACACCGTTTAGATTTTACATTAAACGCGGGCCGCGGTGAAAACCCGCAAGCCGCGTTTCAGGGAATATTTTGACGCTTTGCTTCCTCTAGCTCGTCTGTCTCGACGCTGAGGTTCTTGATGGCGATCTTCAGCTCCCCATCTGCAGCGCTGCCCATATCTGCAACGCCACTCATCTCCAATCTGATTCGTCGTTCGCCTCTCTCACTCGAAGATTTGGAGAAGATTGATGCTCTCCGCCTGCTCTCCGCTTCTCCATAACGCAGAGTCTCCGCTTCCCCATTTTCCTTTCCTTTATGCAGAGCGAGCAGGGAGAGGAAAAGGATGGAGCAGGAAAATTAAAAAAAAAAGGAGAAGAAAAGGGAAGATTTGCATACCTACCACCAAATACCTATGTATTTACATTTCTAAGACCTAAACTTCTACTTTTATGTGTGTCATCTTAAAAATATTTATTAGGACTTTTTAAACAAGTTAAATAGTAATATTTTAAAATGATATGAAACATTTAGATGTTATAAATGTAAAATGTAAAATTTAGATTTTAAATATGCAAATAACTTAGAATTGGGTGGTATGTATGTAAATGCCCCCGGGACATCTCCCCACCCAAAAATAATAAAATAGCTTAGAAATTTAATATAATATAAAATAGTTTCGAAATTTTGAACTAGGACACTCATAATATATCTTCAAAATTTTATTCCTTTTAATTAATTTATATGTCATTGTTCTTGTTCAATAATTTATAAAAGTGTTAAAATAGTCCACAAATTCTTTAAATTGTGATGGAAATAGTCCCATAGAGGACTCAAACTTTAATTTTAAAATAATCAAGAGAGTATTTATTTTCGTAAATTATGTGATTATCCAGAATGGTGATTTATCCATCATTAATAGAAATACTGCATATGGGTGTCGGCCGTTTTATTGTTCAACTTTCGTGGTTTGAAAAAGTGAATGATTTTGTGATTT
>NW_018235916.1:0-676 GCF_001263595.1 Phalaenopsis equestris
AGGTTTTAATGATCAGTCAACCTGAATGACACTTGCATAGGTAGGGCTGATGACGTTAAACCAAGCGCTTTATGGGAGGCAACCCATATTTATCTTTATTTTTATTGTAATTATAGTAGTTGTTATTTGAATTTATCATTAGTTAGTTGTAGTAATAAACTCTAATACTCTTATTTACCCTTGAATTATCATAAAAATTGGATCCATAATGGAAAATTAGAATGCATTCGGACCAGAGCAAAACTGTGCAATTTTTGTCTTGGGCACGCGGGGTGGGCGCGCCGCCGCCGCCGACGACGAGTTATCCCGAGAGTCCAGGAAAAAGTAACACAGAGGCGTGCTGACGGCGCCATTGACCCCGCCAACGGCGAGACCGGTGAGATGACAGTTTCTTGTGTTTGAGTGATGGTTTTTGACAGTTTTTTTTTTGGGCGGGAGTTACCTTTTTAAACTCCCAAATCCACTTACTATTCATATTTTCAAATTTGATTTCTAGTTCATTATTTTCCCCCAAAAATGAAGTGAAACTCCACCAATTGCATTCCTATGGCATCCAATTCCCCTGATAATCCCAGAATGCGAGTTTTCAATTGGCGAAAGTTTATTAGTGCGAAAGCGCAACGGATCGTCAAAAAATTACCAATGAAGAAAAGATTGATCAAGGAACGAGGATTCA
>NW_018235917.1:0-4111 GCF_001263595.1 Phalaenopsis equestris
TAGAAATATTTGACAAATTTCCTCGTGAGATCAATAACATACTCTTTATTAGTATATAACTTGATCGACATTTATACTTACGTGATTAATCAATTGTTTCGAAACAATTACAGGCATCACATCAAAGTAAATGCCGTATATTCTTAATACTTATGAGCTGTTTGATTGTGTGTAAATGAAATGTAGAAATTTTATTTTTCTATTAAAATATCATATGATTTTTATAAGCTCGATATACTTATTTTTAGTTATATAGTATTTCATTACAAAAATGAATCAAAATAATACATGATAGAATATATTTAATGTTTTATGAAATTACCACTTCCAGAATCATATAATATATCATTCTGCATATTTCTCATAACAAGTACTCATAAAAATTGTTGTTTCAATGAAAAGGGGTAAAACAAATTTACAGCTAAAGTCAAAAGTCAACTTCTAGAATTAGCAAAAGATGAATGTGGAGAACTTCAAAGGAAATAATTCTCGTGCGGGTCTCCTACAAACCACATGTAATACCAATAGGAAGATTTACATCCATACCATTTAATTCCTATATATATTTACATATTTAACGTATAAATTTCAATTTTTACATGTATGTCACTTTACTCATGCATGAAAATATGTATTTCACCTTTTAAATATTAAGATGGTTATATTTTTTAAGTGATTTGAAATATTTAGATGATATAAATGTTAAAGGTAAAGTTTCAATGTTAGATTTGTAAATACATAAGAATTGGATGGTATGCATGTAAAAATTTACTTTTTATATTTATATTGCCCAAAATCGGAAAAAATTTGCGTGCGTCTTAGCGCTGTGTACATAATGAAGGTTATATGTGTTTTATATCGGCATTATATTCACGTTATATCTCTTATAACATCCATATAACTTCCATGTAACCTACAGACATGTGAAAACAGAAGTGCATAACTTATTTGTAAGTTTAGGTAGGTTACAAGTAGGCTATATAGAGATTACATGGAAGTTACAAGAGATATAACGCGAATATAATAACCTCAATTATGTATGCAGCGCTGCGTACATCTTACATACGCATATTTTTCCCCCAAAATAACTTATATCACATAAAAAATCACTCTTTTAACATTTAGAATGTGAACTGCACCATTTCATGTATAGTTAAACTGGACAGGCTCTTTATTCGTATATAACTTGATCGACATTTATACTTACATGATTAATCAATTGTTTCATGACAATTACATGGATCACATCAAAGTAAATGCTGTATATTCTTAATACTTATGAGTTGTTTGATTCTGTGTAAATGAAATGTAGAAATTTTATTTTTCTATTAAAACATCATATAATTTTTATAAGCTCGATATACTTAGTTTTAGTTATATAGTATTTCATTATAAAAATGAAACAAAATAATACATTATAGAATATATTTAATGTTTTATCAAAATTTCCACTTCCAGAATCATAGAATATATCATTCTGCATAATTCTCATAACAAGTACTCATAAAAATTGTTGTTTCAATGAAAAGAGGTAAAACAAATTTACAGCTAAGTCAAAAGTCAACTTCTAGAATTAGCAAAAGATAAATGTGGAGAACTTCAAAGGAAATAATTCTCATGCGGGTCTCCTACAAACCACATGTAATACCAATAGGAAGATTTACATCCATACCATTTAATTCCTATATATATTTACATATTTAACATATAAATTTCAATTTTTACATGTATGTCACTTTACTCATGCATGAAAAATATGTATTTCGCCTTTTAAAAATTAAGATGATTGTATTTTTTATGTGATTTGAAATATTTAGATGATATAAATGTTAAAGGTAAAGTTTCAATGTTAGATTTGTAAATTCATAAGAATTGGATGGTGTGCATGTAAAAATTTACTTTTTACATTTATACTACCCAAAATCAGTACATAATGGAGGTTATATGGGTGTTATATCGACATTATATTCACGTTATATCCCTTATAACATTCATATAACCGACATGTAACTTACATCTAACCTACAGACATGTGAAAACAGAAGTGCATAACTTATTTTTAAGTTCAGGTAGGTTACAGATAGGCTATATAGAGATTATACAGAGATTACAAGGAATATAACGCGAATATAATGTCGATGTAACGACCATATAACTTCCATTATGTACGCAGCACTGCGTACGTCTTACGTACGCATATTTTTCCCCCCAAAATCACTCATATCACATCAAAAATCACTCTTTAACATTTAAAATGTGAACTGCACCATTTCATGTATAGTTAAACTGGCATGCATGTAAAAAATTGAAATTTGAGTGTTGGATGTGTAAATACATAGGAATTGAGTGGTAGGTATGTAAATGTTCATAAAATAAATAAATTATTAGACATTCAGAAGCATATGCAAATTAGAAAGCAGAAAGAAAGCCGTATTAAAATAGCAAAATTATCATGTAATTTCATAAACATGTAACAACATCATGACACAAAAATGTTCTAAGAAATCCACAATTATTTCCACATAAATAAACATGTCATTAAGCAAAAAGATTAAAAAAAATCCTGCCATTTTTTAGGCATAAAACATACAATATAATTGATTTTTATCATAATTCATCATATGATCAACAAGTATTTAACCAATCAGCAACTTGTTCTCGTCCAAGAAAGTGTATGTAGGAACTTCCAAATTATACGGCGCCGGTCCCTTCCGAATCCTCCCAGAAATATCATAATGTGATCCATGGCAAGGGCAGAACCAGCCACCAAAATCACCAGCATTAGGCAGAGGGATGCAGCCCAGATGAGTGCACACACCCACCACAACAAGCCACTCAGGATTCTTCACCCTCGCAACATCTTCCTCGGGATCGCGCAGCGAAGTGACATCCACGCTGTTAGCCAGCTTGATATCGTTCTCGGTTCGACGCCTTATGAAGACCGGCTTTCCACGCCATTTCACGGTTACCGTTGAACCTGGCTCGATGCTGGAGAGGTCAACCTCTAGAGAAGCCAAGGCGAGGACGTCTTTGCTCGCCGACATGCTTAGCACGAACTTTAGAATGAACAGACGGAGTAACGAGGCGTATACGAATCGTCCGCCGGTTAGGACGAAATAGGCAAAAGCTCGCTTGCTGGGATCTCCGGGGGGATATCGTTCATGATTGTATTCGTCGTAGAGGATTTGTGAGGTCGGGTTCTTTAGAGCAGCGGTGGTGGGAGGGTGATCGGATAAGCCCACATCTTGATGTCTGGGGACTAGAGATTCAGTTGAGAATCCTGCAGGAAGCCTCAAGAAATAGAAGAGAATGAGTTTGGGATGAAGGAAAAAGATTTCTCATCTGCAGCCTGTTAGGATAACAAAAACTAACATCGAGAAGACGATAGATAAAAGCTGGTAAATACATGATAGAGTACAACAACAACAACAGAGCCTTCATCCCACTATGTGGGATCGGCTACATGAATCTTTTTTCTCGGTTGCATCCTATTTAGTGTCATATTTTCATTTAGTTCTAATAAATTAAGATAATTTTTTGTACAATAAGCCCAAGTCTTCCTAGGTCTGACTCTGACTTTCTTAACATAAGTTGAATCTAAAACATCTGCTCTCCTAATTGGATCATCAGAAGGTCGATGTTTAATGTGACCAAACCATCTAAGACGACTTTCTCTAATTTTGTCCGTCACTGGAGTTACACCAACCCTATCACGAATATACTCACGTCTAATGTGACCAAACCATCTAAAAATTATATTATGAAGTATGTTAAAAACAATCTAAATACATGATAGTAAATGTCAAAAATGATCCCTGGTTTTTTTAGGTGTATTCTAATCCCAGACTCTATTGTTAAATTTAATACCTCAACTCCATAAATTTTAGGGAGATTTACGCACACTACTCTTATGTATTTATATATTTAACACCTAAGCGTTCGTATGTACATGCATGCAGCTTGAATCTTTAACATTATATAAAAAATATTATCATCACCATCTTTTACAAATGAAATGTACATTTTCATACATCGATTTACGACACTAAATTATTACAAGTGTAAATATGAAACCATGGGTGTTAGATATGTAAATACATAAAAATTGTGT
>NW_018235918.1:0-445 GCF_001263595.1 Phalaenopsis equestris
TATAGGATTCTTGTAAGGGTTATTTATACCCCGTTAAAAATATTCTCATGTATTCCACTTTATTCCAGATTATTCTAAATTTGAACATCTCCTTTCTAGGACCTTCCCTCTCGCTTCTCTGTTTCGTTGATTCGAGAGGGTATACAGCTCGAGGGGTATTATAAAATAGAAATAAGTTAAAAAGGAAAAAAAAATTAGGTAAATACTCGGTTTTCTAAAATTCACTCCTGATTACAACAAGGATAGCCAATGGAGCCAAAGCCATCAGAACGATATCAATCAATGGAAAACTGCTCCAAAATTTTATTAGAATCCAACCATGCTTGAATATTCATTTTTCTATCGAATTACGTCAGCTTATAGGAATAGTTACCAAACTAGACAAGAAATCAACAAAATTCAGAAGGACATGAAAGCACAATACCTCCTCTGAAAGTTGAAGCTG
>NW_018235919.1:0-382 GCF_001263595.1 Phalaenopsis equestris
TTGTTCGATAAATTTATATTGCTCATCATTCATCTACTTAGGTTTTATCTCAAAGTCACCTGGTAAAATCTCTGGGGGAAAATTGTTAATTGCATTAATAATGTGCCCCAACATCAGAATCTCATTCATTTTGTTTGTATACCACGGAATATGCCATTCAATAATTTTGAATAACTCTTTCATACGAGATCTTTTAATGATTTCATCATTCAATTCAGGTTCATCTTGTGATTGAATCAAACATAAAGATATAAAAGCTGGTGGTGTAGATGAATTCTCTAAATAAGTTGGCTTTAAAATTGTATGAGGTATATTTATTTTAAGTTCATGAGATCTTTCAACATATAGAATTAAAATTTTACTATTTTTGGTAAAGTCCATC
>NW_018235920.1:0-238 GCF_001263595.1 Phalaenopsis equestris
CTCAGTATGAAGGTGAGTAAATGTACAAAGCATGACAATGATTTAAAGAACTTCTTAAGAAGTGTCCTCATCACGCTTTGCCTGACTAGTTGATTATTCAAACATTTTATAATGGGTTAGTAGGATCCTTAGATCTATCATTGATGCTATAGATGAAGGATCATTAATGCCAAAACCATTTGATGAGGCATATGAATTAATAAAAGATATGGCTACTAACAACTTTCAATGGCCCTGT
>NW_018235921.1:0-2280 GCF_001263595.1 Phalaenopsis equestris
TATCAGAATAATGCCTAAATAATACTATAATGATTCCATTTATAATACCTGGTTTTCCTTAATAATAACAACTAACACTAAATAATACCATGCAAATAATACCATAATATCACCAAAATAATTCTACAAAATATACCTGAGTGATACCATAATAATGCTTAAATATTATCAGAATAATCTCAAATAAAACATGTCTACTTAACCCGCTTTCACTAAACGCCTTAACAAAGAGTAAATAACATTGAAATAAAAACTTAATAATAACTATATAATGTTTTTTTGCATTATTTTTTTTGTAGGTTTGTGAACCCAATGTCCATAAGCTATAGATGACGATCGTCTGTAGTGAGAGATGTGCTCGATGATGTTAGGTCTGTCATATCTAAAGACATAAGGAATGAGCTGAAAATGATGAATGTTGATCAATTTTTTGCGCTCTCACCATATCCCGAAGACAATGTCATGACACTGCAAATATTATAATGTTCGCAACATGGAAACATGGTATTCAAAATGGGTGGGACAAGTCTGAGAATAATGTCTGATGAAGTTGCCTTTTTTATCAGCATGCCAAATAGAGGAGAAGTGTCAAAGTGGAAAAAAGTTTCATCATGTGGTGTGGATGTCCGCCAAATGAAGGATGATATTTTGAACTTTGGAACTGGGGAGTCTTCTACCCCTTTTAATCAATTGTATATAATTTTTTTGTTATCAAATTTATTTTTTTCTTGTAATTTCAGTGTATCCAAAGGACTCTACACCTTTGGCGAGAATGTACATACATTTTCTTCATTTAATTAGTCTGTTGCGCTCTGTGAATTCCTAATTGAGCAAGTTAATGTAGTAGCCATCAAAATAAGGCAGAACCGACCTTTGAGATATATAAATGATTTTTTTTTTGCTAACGGTTAGTATCTCGTATAAATGTCAAAAAATATTTATTTCTTTGTGCAAAGCTGAATATGACATCTCTTTTACACTGCTCTTGTTTTATGAGCACACTTCTTTGGTTACTTCTACCGCTCCTGAGGTTAGACCTCGAATGTTGAGATGACCAACAAATATAAGCTGGAACTCTTCAAAGATTGATATAGCCTTTAAGAGGCTGAATACTGAATAGAGAAGTTACATTTAATTGTTATTTAAAAATAAAATCTTATATTTTTTTGGGAGTTTTAATGATTAAAGTGTTTCTTTCTGAAATAAATTGCAGGTTCATGATCAATTTTTTGATCTGAAGGAGGATGAGCTCAATCTGCTTTCCAATCCAGATGAAGGATTACATGATCCAGTTCCAGCAATGCAATTCCAAGGTAGACCAGAGGCACTTGTATCATTTGATATGAGCCCAGTTGTTTCAAGCGACATTGCTTCGGAGACAATGTACACTGTAATGAATAATAATATGGAACCAATATTTGAGCTGCTTAAAGGCCAAGAGAAATGGTTAACTGAATTGCAAGGAACCCTGGATACGATAACTGTTGGAGTGTCGAGTTTGCAAAAGCAAATGTCAGTGCTAAAAAATAAGGTTGATAAATCTAAAAAATAGACAACTGATAAAGATGAAGAAGTGAGAGTAGATGATGCCTAGCCACCCTTCCCTTTATGTGTAAGTCCTCATGATGATGTATATAATGAGTTGAACATTGATGGAGCCCACCATTCGTCTCTTGTGGGAGAAAAGGGAGCCCAATAGTTGTCTCCTGTGGGAGAAGAAGGAGCCCAGCAGTCCTCTTCTGCGGGAGAAGAGGGAACCCATCAAACCTCTCTTATTGAAGGAGACACAGTTGAAGGCTCCCATAAATAGTTCATTGTCAGCTTAATCTAAAGAGGTTAAGGGAAAACAGAATAGAAGAAAGAAGAAATTGAGTTCTCCTTTCACTGCTTTCAAATTGAAGAAAAGAAAAATAATAAGGGAAGTCGATGAGTCGATGTTGCCCGATGAAGATGCTGCTATAGATACGAATGTCGGTGAGGGCGATATCCAAACAATAACAGAAGAACAACTAATAGACCCTGTAACGGAGATGAGCCTACAAATAATTATATCACATATTAGGGTTGTAAACGAGCCGAGCTTAAGCGAGCTCAGGCTTGGCTCGTGTTCAGCTCGTTTGAAATAGCTCATGTTCGAAATAGCTCATGTTCAAAATCGACTCATGTTCGAAATCGGCTCTTGAACAGTGTGTTCATGTTTGGCTCGATTAAAATATTTGTGTTCATGTTCGTGTTAGCTCGGATGTGGCTCGTTAAACTTACATTGAGAAAAATAGATGT
>NW_018235922.1:0-5096 GCF_001263595.1 Phalaenopsis equestris
TTGTAGGTATATCTGTTAGGAGAAAAACACAATTGGAACGGCTGAAACGGAGCTAAAACAAAGCCATACGGAGCAAAATAGTAGAGCTGCTATAGTGTGAAGCATGAGGCTCCAGAATCTAGAGAACAGGTACCAAAAGAGCCAAAATATAGAAAATTGGCCTCGGAGGCACCAGAAGTGCAAAAGATGATATAAGAAGGATTAAGGCGATTTGGGAAAATTTTGAGCTGATCTTGAAGGCTCCAAATGATTCAAACACCCCATAGAGTGATTCAATGCATCTAGACACTTTGGAAGGCTCTTTAATTAAGGGATATGTCTCTTGAATGAATGGACACGTCTTCTGGGATTCAAAAGGTGTGACTTTTGGAGAGAATTGAGGAGGAAATTTGAAATTCTTTGTTAAAGGAGCCAACCCCTAATTAAAAAGGAGAGGAGTCTAGGGCATGAGTGTGGCGTGACTGTGAAAGGAATGCTTTTGAGAAGAAAGGTGAGAGAGAGAGTTTTTGTTGTGGCATGAGAGAGAAGAGTGAGGCATGAAATAGAGTGATGGACTTAGAGATTTTCTTATAAGAGTTATAAGAGAAGTGGGAAAGTGAGATAATTCTTCTTAATTACATTTTTAATAGAGAATTTATAGTTCTTGTAATGAGAAAAACTGATTAAAGGGTTAGGAATTTGCTTGGGAAGGAGCGTGAGATAAGTTGTGTCTTTTATTTCTTTATTTTTTAAACTTGTTTTTATATATAAAATTTGTATTTTATTGTTTCCTTCTCATGAATTCTAAGTAATCTTCTTTATCCTTCTCCCTACTATGAGATATGGTTTTGTGAAGAATTGATTTTGTTTTATACTGTCTTAATTGTTACTAATTTGTGATGACTCAAACTTCGATCTTTACTTACTTTTCAATCTGACCAATTGAAAAGTTAAAATGTGTTGAGAAATATATGACCCGAAAGGGATATGATTTCTACAACATGATGAGAGTCACATTCAATTTCATCAGTGATAATGTAATTTATGTGGTTAAGTGCAAATAAATAAGGAAATATACTTTATTGGATGCAAAATTGGGGATTTTAAGGTGATAGATTTAAAATTCCCAATTTGGTCCAGTTGTTGGAAACTAATGCGAGATTGTTAGCCCTCGGGTGAGGGAGAAATGGGAGCTCTAGAGTGAGAGTCGGTATCCTCCCAACCTAACAATGATCTTAAGGACCAAACTCTGGATTTGTCAATGTTATTTATGCACTTGAAAGAGGTTAAAGAATAGGATTACTTCTATTTAGAACAATACGATTATATATATATATATATAAATGATTTTGATTGCTTCACTAACCATGTGCTCATTGTAAAAGGGAAGGATGTTTTCTTAAATTTGAACTCTTCATCTCAAAATTTTGTTAATTCTTAGTAAATTTAACTTTGAAGTTTAGAAATTTGTTCAGTAAACTTAGTTCTTTTAGTTACATTTCCTTTACCATTTTTTGCTCACTGCAATTACTCATCTTAGTCTTGCAGGATCTGATCATAAACCCCTTCTTATATCAATTGCTGCCTCTGAATCTTCCACATCTCCTTCTCCATTCAGATATCTCAACATGTAGTCTGGTCATCTTTCTTTTCTCAGTAATGTGCCAAGTGCTTGGCATTTTAACCTGAAGCTGGATCCCTGGGCTAAACTGGTTTTTATGCATGTGAAGGTTAGTAAAGTTCTGAAAGCTTGGGGCTAGAAGTCTTTTGGAGATGTTTTTAAAGTTGTGGAAACTACTGAAAAAGATGTGTTAGAGATCGAGAACTAAGCTCTGAAAGATGGAGGGGAGGAGAACCTTCTACTGCCTGCACAAGAAAATCTTCCTCTTACCATTGATAGACAAGAGAAATTCATTAGGTAGAAAGCTTCTATCAGTCACTTCATAGAGGGAGATAGGAACACTAAGTTTTATCATGCTTGTATCAAATATAGGAGAGAATGCAATACAATTCATAAGATTCCAAGTTCAAATGGAAATTGGATTTTTGATAATCCTTCCATTTCCATTGATGTTGTTTCTCATTTTCAGTAAATTTTAACTCAGCCAGACCTGCAGAGATCACCCATTGTAAATCTTTATTCTAGTCACGAGAACAATAACATTTCCAAACTAAATCTGACTTCTCCTCCCAATGAGAATGAAATTTGGCAAGCTCTTTAAGGTATTGACAGTTTTAAAACTGCTGGGCCTGATGGTTTTACAAGTGATTTCTATAAGAAAGCACGGGAAATCATTAAAACTGAAGTGATCACTGCTGTTCAAATTTTTTTTCAAGGTTCATCTATCCTCCATTACTTTAATGCCACCAGCATTATGCTCATCCCCAAATCTACTGTTCAGAAAAATTAGAATGATTTCAGGCTAATTAGTCTTACTTCTATCATCAGTCATCAGTAAACTCATTAGCAAAAATATTGTAGGTAGATTTCAGCCCCACCTCTGCCATATTGTCTCTGAAAACTAGTCTACCTTTGTCCAAGGCAGATCTATCACTGATAATGTACTCCTAGCTCAAGAACTTCTGTTGGACCTGGACAGACCCTACATAAATGGTAACCTTATCTAAAAATTGGATATAAAAAAAGCTTATGACACTATTTGCTGGGAGTTTATTTTTAAAGTCTTAACTATTAGAGGTTTTCAAGTTAATTTCTGCAACCTCATCCAAAGATGGCTCAAAGATAACTCTCATTCTCTTCTAATCAATGGTCAATCTTGGGGCTCTTTCACTGCATCTAGAGGACTCAAACAAGGAGACCCGTTGTCTCCAACTATTTTTATATTGGCACTTGATCACTTATCTAGAATGTTGAACAGAAGTCTACTCCCCTTAAACTATGTTAAGTACCACCACAAATCTAAAGTGCTTGTTTCTCATTTAGTTTATGCAGATGAGATTATTGTGTTCTCTAGTGCTAACAGGAATGCGGTGAGGAAAGTCATGAAGTGTTTACAGATCTTCTAAAGTTATTTTGGCTTAGCATTTAACTCTGACAAATGCAATATCTATTTCAACCAGTACACCCCAATTATGCCAAGAAATTGGATTCTGGATTATACACAATTTAGCAGCTCTTCCTTGCCAATCAAGTACCTTGGTGTCCAACTCTTAAAAAGAAGGACTAGACAAACACAATTTGAGGATGTTTTGGGAAAGACATTTGCCACTCTCTCTAGCTGGACTCATTCTTTTCTTTCCAATAGAGGTAGAATCAAATTATTGAAAAGCATACTGACAACCTTCTCCTCCTACATCCTCTAAATGGCTAGTATGAAGAAAAGCACCCAATTACAACAGGAAAGGATCTTTAGTAGATTTCTTTAGTCTGGCCAAAGGCAGCAAATTCACTGGGCTAGTTGGAAGAAATTAGCCAAACTAACTGTGGTTGGGGGAATTGGCTTTAAAGGACTATAACACTTACTACAAGTCAACCAGTGCAAGACGTGGATCAAGTTTTGAGAATAGAAATCACTTTAGGCTAAATTCATGTTGGGTAAGTATTGCAAGGACTGCCAAACAAACACTATTTGTAGAAAGCCTGGAGATTCAAAAACTTGGGTGAACTTTCTGAAAGTTAGAAAACAAGCTGGAGACCTTTTCATATGGGATATTGGAAATGGGAAGCTCAATTTTTGGGTTAATTCCTGTTGTCCTAAAGATGTCTTATAACCCATTAGCAATTAGATTAATACTCAGCTTACTATGGCTGACTGCTAGGAAGGGAACCAATGGTCTTTGCCTTTACTCCAAAATATCCTTCAATCTCATTCTGCAACTCAAGTTACTACAATTCAGATTGACAGCTCCAGAGTTGACAGACTAGTATGGCAAGGACCCAAAATTCAGAGCCTTACTAAAGCCATCTACTCTAAACTTAACGCATGGGAGACTAAAGAGTGGGGGAAATCATCTGACATTATAGCTTAAATCATTCCATGTCATTTTTTAGTTGGAGAATCCCCAATGGTCTGCTCCCTACTGATGATATTCTCAAAATCAAAGGCTTGAGAGGCCCATCCAAATGCTACCTTTGTGGGGAAATGGAGTAATCTATTCCACATCTCTTCTTTATGTGTAGCTTCTATAAAAAGGTTTCGACTCAATTCTCCCATATTATCACACTGAATACTATGCAACTGAACTGGAGCAATATTTATCACTATTGGAAGAGCTGGAAGGCTGCTAAAGCTGGATTTGTTCCTTTTTCGGTGGTCTGGTTTATCTAGAGGATTAGTAACAAGGCTAAGTTTGATGGTCAGGGTAGCACACACCTGCAAATTACCAGGAATTGTATCTCTTATCAGCATAAACTTATACTCTATCAAAGATTCCCTTACATCTGCTCCCCCTTCCAGTGGAAAGATCCAACTCATATAGAGTAACCACTGTGCTGTGTACTGGTCCCCTCCTACCTACCCATACATTAAAATTAACACTGATGGTAGTTTTGCTTCCTTTGGGTCTGGGGTGGGAGGTGTGTTCAAAAAACATCTTGGACAATGCATATTTACAGGCTCCTATTTGTGTTGTTGATGCTCTTGAAGCTGAATTAATTGTTGTCTACTGGGCCATCACTCTTGCTAAGATGAACCACTGTCACTATTTAATTATTGAGGGGCATTCTGAGGTCCTTTTATAGATGTTACAAGATGGAAGACAAGCTTCTTGGGTACTTGAGACTTTATGAGCCTTGCGCTCAATGGGCTAACAATATTATGTGCATGTTGTCTACTCTCAAGGCTCAATTTGATTTCATCTATAGGGAAGGGAACCAACCTGCAAACTGGCTTGCAAGAAATGGTCTATATACTGTTGAGAGTCTTGTTTCGTATACTCCACCCCCTCTCCTTTTTTTGATGGCTGGAGATGCTTTAGAGGCTCCCCACATAAGAATTGTAACCGGTTCTTCACATCAATGAAATCTTAAGTTTTGGTATATATATATATGTTTTTTTTTTTGAAAAAGGGAAAAATTATATTGCAGAGGAAGGGCAAAGTACATATTTTAGATAGGGGACTTTATATTGCAGAGGAAGGGCAAAGTACATATCTTA
>NW_018235923.1:0-287 GCF_001263595.1 Phalaenopsis equestris
GCAAACCCCACACCAAAAATAGTGCCGACAATAGTGAAGAAGCAAACCAAAGTGGCACGCTCTGTTGAATATAGGGCTCTGACTGTCACAACTATTGACCTCATATGGCTAAGATGATTGCTTTTGAATTGGGAGTCGAACAAGTACATCAAACCACCTTATTCTGTGTCAATATTTATGCGATGGCCATTGCAAACAATCCAGTGTTCTATGTAAGAATAAACTATATAGAAATTGATTACAACTTTATTTGAGAACTGTTGACCTCACTTTTGGTTGAGGTCTAG
>NW_018235924.1:0-1503 GCF_001263595.1 Phalaenopsis equestris
AGTTTTCTAGACCTCAACCAAAAATGAGGTCAATACCCACATTAGACCTAACATTAAACTTTAGATATAACCCACATCAGACTATACGTAAACCCTAGAACTATCTAACATTGGATCTAGCCCAAAAGTTTTAGTCTCACCTACATTAGACGTAACAAAAACTCTGGGTCTATGCCACAATAAACCTAACCTTGAACTTAGGTCTAAACTACATTAAACCTAACTTAAACCCTAGATCTATCTCACATTAGACCTAACCCTAAACTTTAGTTCTAACCTTCATTAGACCTAAATTAAACCCTAGGTCTAACTCACATTAGAACTAACCCTAAACTTTAGGTCTCACCCATATTAAACCTAACTTAAACCATATGTCTAACTTACATTAAACTTAACCCAAAATTTAGGTCTAAATCATATTAGGCCCAAATACTAAGCCCATTAGGTCTAACCCAAATTAAATCTAAACACAACCTAGAATTCCACAAAATCCAAACTAGATTAGAATTCACTCCAATTTAAACACTACTATGTCTAACCTAATTTAGACCTAGTGTCAACCACCTTTAGGTCTAACCCACAAGAGACATAAAGCATGAACGAAACTTAAATCTAAACCTAAATAACCGACCTGAGGCTTAGCTCAATTTGAACATTCTTTAGATCTAGCCCAACCTAACCTGGACTAATAAAACTTAAGTTCTCTTGTGTGTAACCATTTGGCCAACCATAACCTAGTTAACCATATCAACTGAATTATTGGGACAACCTGACATAACTCTGGTTAACCCAATTCAAAAGATTCACAAGGTCAACTTGACCTAAATTAAGTTAACTGATGCGCCCCTGGAGTGTGTTGTTTTTCTGAGTATTTTATTTCAATTTAAAACCACGGTAACAGTGCCAAAAACATGACCTATCTCAAAATTATGCAGAGGTTTTACGGAAGTGCATGTATCACTTCAAGTAATATAGAGCTTTCCTTAAAAAACCTAGTATCGATCCAACAGAGAAGCGAGGTAAGAAATATCTTAAGCTAATTCTAGTATACTACTATTAGCCCTTAGTTTGGAAGATCGATTTAAGTGGTTTTTCGAACAAGTACTCCTAAATGTAAATCTTATGTTTAAAACAACCAACAACTACTCCTAAATAAAAACATTAATTTTAAAGATAACCCTTTCTGGATGAACTAGTTTGGAGATTTTCAGATGATAAAGACTACTACTCTAATGTAGTGAATTGGATAATGTATATGTATGAGATACATTAAATATTGTATGTCCCAAATAAGAGCAATCCTATTATTTACCATCTATCGAGTGCATAAGGAACATTGGCTAAACTAGAGTTCGGTTCCTAAATTTGTGGTTAGGCTGAGAGGATACTGGCTCCCACATCTCCCTCCCACGAGGGCTAACATCTCGCTTTAGTTTCCAAGCAAATGGACCAAATTGAGGATTTTAGTCTGTCACCTGTCGGCACTATTTTTGGTGTGGGGTT
>NW_018235925.1:0-210 GCF_001263595.1 Phalaenopsis equestris
TTTGAAAATCATTTTAATAAAATAAATTTAAGTATGAAAAAAAATTCTAAATTATCTAATTTTTTTAAAAATACAATTATTCTTACTATAGATAGTCACTTATATTAATCATTTTCTATACTAAAAATTTTTAACTTAATGTTTTTCTTCATTACTTAAAAATTTAAGTAAATTGTTTTACTCATTTCTAAAATCAAATTTTACTTCCCT
>NW_018235926.1:0-225 GCF_001263595.1 Phalaenopsis equestris
TATATATATATATATATATATACTTTTAAAATTTTAAAATGATGTTATTATTTTAGGTCATATAGAAGATTAGGGCGGTAAGCAAATACATTGGAATTGGGTGGTATGTATGTAAATGCTCCAAAAATTTGTCACGGAAAACAATATTGCCGTTAGGAAAAAGGCAAATTTAAAATAACAATATATATGGTCATATAATATTGTAAATAATTAGAAGGGCATTTA
>NW_018235927.1:0-481 GCF_001263595.1 Phalaenopsis equestris
CATGAGTAAAATTAATTTTTGATCAATTTTCTATCTTCGTCATTTCAATTCAACATGTAGAGATTCAATAGACTTTTAATTTGTGGGTACAAACATAAAAACAAATTAACACACTAACTTTGATTTCCACTCTCAACATAAAAATATACATACTAACAAGATAAAAGGAAAATACAGCGTAGTGACCAAAGGAAAATATGTTGAGATTTTCATACCTATTTTACACTTATTTTGATGATATTATACTTTAAAGAAAGGTATTTTTGATGTTTTGTTGCACGTATGTTGAATTATGGTCATTGGAGCAAAAAGATGCAAAAAGGAGCAAATTTTGAGCAAAAAGAACCAAAATATGAAGATTTGATCTTGGGCGCCGACGGCGAGTTTTTCCTGAGAGTCCAGAATTAAATATTCTAGAAAGTCACCGACGGTGCCATCAAGACCGTCGACGGTGAGCACGTTGGTTCTCTCAACAGATGCA
>NW_018235928.1:0-1085 GCF_001263595.1 Phalaenopsis equestris
AAGTTTTTATTTTAAATATTATTTTATTTTTAGAAGATACCCCTAATAACAGAGAACTCAAAAAAGTAAGTTTTATGATTTTCTAGTTATATTTTGATTTTTAAAAATCATTGAAGTGTTAAAAGTGGTATTTATCTTTAAAAATCGACTTAAGGTGTTAAATGAACTCAAAATATTTTAAAATTTTTATGATGAGTTCTCTAAATCTTAAATCACAGTGGAGATCAAAAATCAAGTCATTTAAATGTTTAAATTTTTCAACATTAATTATCTTAGTGATGTAGTATTTGTAAAATATAAGGACATTTTAAATGACTTAACCCATGAAACTATTTCCAATGGTTTCTCTAGTCATGGTGGACCTTTCAAAATTTTGTTAGAATTTTATAACCAATATGCTAATTTCCATGATTATTTTAAAGAAATAATGTGAAATATCTTGAAAAATATGGGTCTCTGTATAGGAAGCTCGTCTGACTTCGGAAAAATCAGAGAATACTTCTCCTGATAGAGGCTACAATATGCCAAAATTCCAAGCCAAGGTGATGTGTCATTATGCATGGAGAATCAAATGATTCAAAATAGTGTTTAATTAATTAAAAATAAAATATCCACCAAATAGACTTGAAATTTGTTCCACATTGTTCTCCTTTGTTCACTGAGCAAGTGTGTATTTTTATTTTATTTTTGTGATTTTCTACACGAAGTTATGAATTTTCTAAGTTAAGGGTATTTAAAGAAATAGGAAAAGCCCTATTTATCTATTTAAACAGCGTGTGCTGACTAGATCCTAGGCAGCTCCAAAGGCATGCGTGGCGCGCTCTAGTTGGACACCACTATCCACGTAGCTGCTTGCTCGGCGCACGATTTATGTCTCGAAGCGCTGTCTGGCTCGATCTCCTCCGTTCATTTGATACACGCTTGATCGAACGGCTCCTCGTCATTGTCCCCGATAGAATGATCTCGTACCCGTCCACACTAAAACCCTAAGATCTTAGCCTAGACTCAACCAAATCGCTTCGGGTTTGATCCTATATACTTTCCTAAGTTAGACGAACACATCCATATGGTTAAGATGCCATGAA
>NW_018235929.1:0-709 GCF_001263595.1 Phalaenopsis equestris
AAGGAACCCAGAAAAATAAATTTTACATTTTTTTTATTTTCTTTGAATTATTAGAATTTTTTAAGCGAAAGATTAAGAAAAATTCATTTTATAGCCTTTAAAAATTATTTTAAGCTTTAAAATTCAATATCTTCACTTAGAAAATTAGAAAAAATATTCTAATTGTTCTTAAGTACTTAGAAAACAACTTAGAATATTTTTTATGAATTTTACTAATTTTGTGATTTTTATTAATTTTTAATTACTTAAATATTCAAAATAGGCTTAAAAATGAAGTTTTTAAATTCCTCTGATCATAGAGAACTTTCGAAACCAATTCTTATGATCCTTGGAGTTATATTTTAATTATTAAAAATCATTTGACTATCAAAATGACATTTAACTTAGAAAATCAAGTTAAATTATCAAATGAGCTCCAAATATTTTGAAAATTTTTTGGGGAGTTCTCTTAACTTTTAATCACAGTGAAAAATTAAAATCAATTCATTTAGATGATTATTTTTCCCAAATTAATTTTCTTTGTGTTTTAGGGTTTTGTGAGAGTTAAGTGTGTTCTTGATGACTTTACCCATGAAAACTCATGAAAAGTTTTCCAAAGGGTTCTCTGGTCACAATAAACCTTCCAAAATTTCTTTGGATTTTTATAAGCAATATGCGTAAGAAACATGCTAATCATTATAATTAATTTATATAAATAATAAACATAAAC
>NW_018235930.1:0-662 GCF_001263595.1 Phalaenopsis equestris
CGAGTTTGAGGTTTCTTACTTTTTGCTTGCGTAGCGCAACTACATTGGTCTGCACCAGTTTTCTTCATATCCCCGCAGAATTTCACATTCTGCACAAAATCTCACAAAGTTTGACAATTTTTTCTCACCAATGTCAATCTCAACGTCAATCTTCATAAATTCCACTAGTTTCCAACAAATTTGAAACGCGATATTTTAGTGGATGAGGATTTCACATCCGATTTTGCATTTCTTTGCAATGGTTCACACAAAATGGTTCACACAATATTCTAGATCACACAATATTCTAGAGGTTGAGGATTCACATCTGATTCCGCGTTGCTTTAGGTTCTCATCCTACTGCAATCTTTCATATCAACATTCTAGAGGTTGAGGATTCACATTCAATTCCGCGTTGCTTTAGGTTCTCATTCAATTGCAATCTTTCAAATCAATATTCTAGAGGTTGAGGATTCACATCCGATTCCGCGTTGCTTTAGGTTCTCATCCTATTGCAATCTTTCAAATCAGTATTCTAGAGGTTGAGGATTCACATCCGATTCCGCGTTGCTTTAGGTTCTCATCCTATTGCAATCTTTCAAATCAAATTCTAGAGGTTGAGGATCACATCCGATTCCGCATTGCTTTAGGAGATTGTCGGCACTATTTTTGGTGTGGGGTTT
>NW_018235931.1:0-386 GCF_001263595.1 Phalaenopsis equestris
GCCTTTAATAATTTTGAATTTCACTTCTCCTTTCAGACAACAAAGTCTTGATATAAGTCTATTACTTATAAATGTAATAATGGATTTGAAAATTATTTTAATAAAAGAAATTTAAGTATTAAAAATAAAAGTCTAAATTATCTAAATTTTTCATAAATTTTCTTACTAAAGATAGTTACTTATATTAAACATTTTCTTATGTAAAAACTTTTTAACTTAAGTTTTTCTTCATTACTAAAAATAAATTTAACTAAATTTTCCTACTCATTTCTAAAATCAAATTTAGTTTTCCTAATATAACTTCATATACATAATAAATTTTTTTTCTTTTCAAATCAAATTCACTTGCAACACATTTGAGAACAAATAAAATTTTAGTTTTGAAA
>NW_018235932.1:0-4002 GCF_001263595.1 Phalaenopsis equestris
ATTTAAAAAAATCAAAATATGAATTTTTTGGCCACAGGCGCCGGCATGGGCTCCGACAGCATCCATGACCTGAGCTGACCCAAACCCCCTTAAAACTCATGATTTGCACAGTAAAATGTCATTTTTAACCTTTGATTCGCCTTCAACCTCCGGTTTTTGCACCTAGGGCTTCCTATTGATCGGATTTGAGGTGATTTTAAGGCAAACGAAGTTTGGATTTCATCTTCTCTAGGTAAGAGCTACAATTTGAACTCAAAATTTTTTATTTTCACCAAGGATTTATCCTACATTTCCGAGATTCAAAATTTTGAGATTTTCTTGGAAGATTTTGAGAAAGTCCTTTAATGAAGAACTCTAACTTAGTAGATTTAAGTTTAAAACATTCCAAATTGTGATTTTTAGAATTTTTTGGAATTTATTTTGATTTTATCAAATTTTTTATTAAATTTTTGTAGATTTACAATGGCCCCTTGAATGAACAAAGGAAAGAGAAAAGTAGATTTTGATGATCAAAGGTTCGTTAGGTAAAAGGCCAACATTTGCTTCAATAGTCTACTTAGAACTAAAAAATGACAATTAAAAAAGTGATTCTAGACCAAGGATTTAAGCATTCTGGCAAAGAAGTTGAAAGATTAATTAATGTTCGGCAATGGGAGAATTTTTGCTACTTTACTATCGGGGCGATTATTGGTGTAGTGATTGAGTTCTATGCAAATTTCAAGGAAACTTCTGAAGACTTTATGTTTTTTTCAAGGGAAAATGGTCGAGTTTACTCCAAGGAAGATTAATGAAGTTTATCAGTTAGAAGATGTGTACAACTACCAATACAAATCGTTTTCTGCTACGAATGAGGCCTTGGATGAGGTTATTTCCTTTCTTACTAGTGGAAGAGGAACTTGGAAAGTAAAGAATGGTGTTAAGATAAACTTTCCTCTTTCTATGTTAAATGTAGTATCTAAAGCCTAGAACTATTTTATTTCCGGAAGAATGATACCAACAAGCCATCATAGTGAGGTAAAAAAAGGATAGAGCCATCTTGAATTTCTGTATCCAGCAGGTGATGAGGAGAAATGTAGGCTCTATTACTTATAAGAACACTCAATCTATTGCTTTGGAAGAGACCGCTGGTGGTTTAGCTCACCCTACACTGATCTTCACACTATGTGAACAGGTATGAGTTGATTGTAGAGCAAACGAGGAGAGGATTGAACCTTTAAAACCTATTGGGTCTGCCAATATAAAGACTTATGAATCTCATGTTGGATGGAGATCTGGAAGTAGGACTAGGGATATTTCATCTACTTCAAGTACTTCTAGTACCCCTACTATTCAAAAACTTATGAAGCAGATGATGATCCAACAAGGAGATATTTTAAGATTGGATAGTAGAATGAAAAATATGGAGGTCAGACATGCTCACAATCGTGATTTGATAAAACAGAAGTTTGAATATGATGCTACTTATGATGATGCAATGGTTAAATAAATGAAGGGTGATCACTCAGTTCAGTTTCCTACCCACTCTTTTTTTACTCCATATCAGCAGCAGAATTTGGATGTGGAAGAAGAAGAAGAAGAAAAAGATGATTGGTGATGCTTTAGTTAGATTTTTGTTTAGTTTATGTTTAGTTGTACTTTATTGTTGAGATTATTTGTTTGTGGACTATGACACTTTATTTTAATTGTATGTTGTATTGTGTCTGTAGATTTGTGAAACTATTGGAAGTTAATAGTTTTTAATACTTTGTTGGATGTATTTGTAGTTAACTCTTTCTCAGCAAAATTTTATATGTATTATGTGTTATTTAATGTTTTAAGTCTTGTAGTTTTTCATATTATCACCTGTAATATTTTAGAGTTAAGCTTCAAATCAGAACATTCAACAGGTATGTCTTTTCTTTATGTATTAAATGTTCTCTTTCACCCTTTTTACAGTTTTTCATTTAAAATCTTTTAAAATTTTAAGTTTTGGGGGGAAGAAAAAAATTTCTTTTTAAAAAAAAAGAGACTTAATTTTATTTGTCCTCCATTAGTTATATTTTTAAAATATGTTTAAAATTTTTTTTTTTAACATGACCTTTGGTATTAGAGGGTAACTTTAAATAACTATATTTATGTTTCTAAATATATAGTAAGCTTAAGTAAAAATTTTTAAATAATAAAGGTTAATTTTAGAGATTAAGATATTTGGTATGATAGAATAAGACTATGTTTTTCTATTTTAAGGGAATTTGTATTTTTAAAATATTAAAAATATTAGAAATTCATGTAAGAAGAAAACATTAGAACTTTATGAAAAATCTTTAAAATTAATATAAATTTATATAGTGAAGGCTTGTGAAAAGTTTTTAACTTTAAGAAGAGGATCGTGAAGTTCAAAATCATTAAAAGCTATCCAGATATAGTAACCCTCACATACATAAAAAAAAAGAAGAATGAAAAGAAAAAGAGGATTAAAAATGATCATCAAAAGTATAAAAAAAAAAGAAAAAAGATGTGGGGAGAAGCTTGAAAAGATGCCTAATTAAAAATTAGCTTCACTTAAATCAACTTAAAGAAGAAGGCTTGACTACATTTTCTAAACTTATATTTCAGTATTAGCATATTTACTAGTAAAGTTTCATGAACTTTTTCATATGGATAATCTAAGTGGCTTTAATATGAATAATTTGCAATTTTCCTTGAAAAGAATAGAGAATCAAAATTCTTAGACTTAACTGCTAGATATTCTTATACCTTTAGTATTAATTGGAGTTATTTTACAATTTTTCTTAAGTTTTGTTATTGTATTTAGTGGACTAAGATATGGAAATCAGTTAAATTCTTTACCATAATTCATATTTTTATTTTGTAGAGGAGTTACTTGAGGACAAGTAACATGTACGTTTGGGAAATTTTGATACACCAAAAATATATGCATTTTTAGACCCATATATTATACTCATTTTTGGAGATACTGCACTTTAATGGAAATATTTTTAATGTTTGCTTGCAAGTTGTATTGCAGGTTGTTGATTATTAGAACTTAGAGCAAAAATGAAGCAAAAAAGAATGAAATTTGTAGTCAAAATGGAGAATTTTAAAAATTTGTTCAACGCTGACGGTGTCGTTCGACAGAGAAGACAAAATAATTAAATGGCCTCTGGTGACGATGGCGCCAGCGTCGATGCAGACCCTATTTCTAGAAGATTCTACGAATTTGGACACTTTTTGAAAAGTTTTTGGTTGCACCTATTGGAGAACTAACCCAAGACTCTATTTAGGGCCGATATTTTATCAAAAACCCCCACCCTTCGCACAATTTCACATTTTTCTACTCACTTAGTTTTCTCTTCGCACACTTACATTCCACGTCATTCCATGCCATTAGTTAGTTATTGCCTTTATAGTTTTGACTTTTTCTGGCAAGTTTAAGTGTGAGTTCTTCTCTAAGAAGTGTTTAAGAGGAAGAGAAGTGAGAGATTTCTTCTTCCTATATTTTCTAAGAGAGGCTACAAGGGATTTGCTTTGAGAAAGAGTTTCAGATAAGTGTTGTTTGTTTATTATTGTCGTATGAACTTTCTTTTATATATGAAATTTGTGTTTTGTTATGTCTTTCTCATGAAGTCTGAGTAGTTTCCTTTATCTTTCTTCTAACTCTGAGATATGGTGAAATGAAGAGATACTTTGGATGTGTCAATGTTAAAATTTAAATAAATTGTGATGGTTTTTCAACTCCACTCTTAATTTACTTTTTGATCTGACAAATTGAATTGTTAAAATATGTTGTGAAACATATGATCCGGGAAATGGAATATGAGTTCTACAACAGAATGAGAATCACATTTAAGTTCATGAAGGAGTATTTAGTTCATGGAATTAAGTGTAAATAAATAAGAAAATATACTTTGTTGGGTGTAGAATTTGAGATTTCTAGGGTGATAGACTAAAAATCCCCAATTTGATCTTTATGTTTAAAAACTAAAGCGAGAGTTAACCTTCAGGGGAAGGGAAGTGGGAGCT
>NW_018235932.1:4391-6352 GCF_001263595.1 Phalaenopsis equestris
TAAACAGAAAGTCTTATATTACTTGATAACGATACGTATACTTGCCTAGAATCTCAATCTTAAGTGTTTAACGTTATTATTACTAAAATACCACATCAAGTTTTGGCACCGTTGTAAAGCGGAGTCAACTTTATAAATTTTACACAACTATATTTAACCGGGATCATTTATGCACATTTGGACATATCTTTTTCGGTGAATAGTGATGAACATATTTGAGAGTAAATACAATTTATTTATTTCATTATTTGATTGGATAAATTATTATTTGGCAGATATGTTATTTCATTAAATGCTTGGAATTATATATTAAATATTATGATAATAGGCGTGGTAATATAAATGCCAAAGAAGAATTTATTATTTTTCCTTATGCCACAGGTTTTCGATGGCTTTTGGTTGGTTTTGCGTGATTTTATACTTATCCGTAGAACAAATCGATAACTAGCCGATGGACATTTTTACTGATGTTTAACCGACACATAACCTACGCGCAAGATACATCACACAAAAAGAACGGACATAACACTTTTCTGAGAGTTAATCCATCGGTTGTAAGAAACAACGCATAAATACTGCTTAACCTATAGTTTTTACCTGCGTCAAAAAGCCAATAGGTGCGATACTTTTTCAACAGTCAAACCATTGATTATAAAAAATGATGCTTAACCGACGGTTTTTACCTGTGTCAAAAAAATTGACCGATGCAATACTTTTCTGACAGTAAACCCGTTGGTTATAAAAAAAATGACACATAAACAACTTATAACTGATGATTTTGTCAGCTTCAAAAAATCGATGGGTGCAACACATTTTTGAAGTCTATTTCATCGCGCTTACTGACAGAAGAACCGCGTTTATACTAACTGACAATTACCGAAGACTCGATTTTTCTCATAAAAAACTACAACATTAAATTGTCGAAGAACCATCAGTAAATTTATTTCGTTGGAATATCGGTCAGTTTTAGATTACCAACAAGAATTTTAATTAGAGGCTTAAAACCGTCGGTAAACCTTTTATAACATTAAAAACGACAATTTTTCTTAATATAACAGAAGGATTGTGGCCATCAGAAAAAGCCTAAATTCCTTTACTGAATATTTATATTATAAAGTCATAAATTTTTTTTTTCTTTCGAGCCTACGAACATTATGTAAATGGACCAAGTAGAAAAACGATCCATGTAATGGAAATCTATAGCAACTAAAAGATGCAGCTAAAACTCTCACAATATAATTACATGAAGATGTATTATAACAAAGTATTGTTGGTTATAACATTTTTTTTGATGTATTATACCCTATCACCATTTAGCTTATAAAATTTTATTTATGTTTGAAATCATTTATTTAAATTGGGTGTCATAAGAGGACTATTTGATTTTAATAGAGTTTATTCTCGTTTATTGTGACTAAACAAAAATTTATATTGTAATGGTAGGCTTATAAAGGCTTAAATATCTTATGAAAAGTTATAAAAATGTAAAATAAATCATAGACAAGAATCAAGGGTCAGTAAGAGTGCTAGAGGCATGGATAAAAAGTGTCCGAAGAATGAGCTAATGAAAGGAGATCTAATGACATCGATTTTCAAAATGATTTGGAACTTGGAAAACTGTAATTTTGACATAAACTCCTTATGTAGCTACATAGATGTGTTGGTGGGTCACCAAATTTTTCTTTTTTTTTTGTATAATTTACATGTGATTAATAATTTCAGATAAAACAACTATATTTTAGATCATCATATGAATTTGGATAATCAAAATAAATTGGAATGATGTGGGAATGAAGTGAGTTAATCCAAGAAGATGTTCGAATGAAAAGTTAACAACTCTCTCTCTCCCTCCTTATGCTCCCTTACTCTTAACTCACAAACTTTATCATACATTAACTACCAATCCCTTTTGAGTCAATAGTATGGTATAAAATTACAATCTTAACATAATGGGACTCAAT
>NW_018235933.1:0-1627 GCF_001263595.1 Phalaenopsis equestris
AGAAGCCTTTGGACCAAATTTCATAATTTTTTTAACTCTCTGTGATTTATTGGAATTATTTTCAGTTCTGAGTTATTTAATAAAAATAAAATATTTTAAGTGGTGAAAATTATGTTTTGTATTTTCGAAAAATCTCCCTAATGTTAGGGAACTCAGAGGAGCAAATTTTCTATTTTCTTGATTTTCCCTTGATTTATTGGAATTACTTTAGTGAAAACTCATTTTTAGCCTTTTAAAAATTATTCTTAAACTTTGAAATTCAATATCTTTATTTGGAAAATCAGAAAAATTATTCTATAAATGTTCCTAAGAGATTAGGAAGCAACTTAGAACATTTCCATGAGTTTTATTATTTTTGTGATTTTTATGAATTTTTAATTATTTTAAATATTTAAAATAGACTAAAAATCAAGTTTTTATTTTAAATATAATTTTATTTTTGGAAAATATCCCTGATCACACAGAACTCAAAAAACTAAGTTTCATAATTTTTTTAGTTATATTTTGATTTTTAAAAATCATTTAATTGTTAAAAGTGGTATTTATCTTTAAAAATCAACTTAAGTTATCAAATGAACTCAAATTATTTTAAAATTTTTTTGATGAGTTTTCTGGATTATATATCACAGTGGAGATAAAAAATCAAGTCATTTAGATGTGGAAATTTTCCAAAATTAATTATCTTAGTGATTTAGTGTTTGTAAAATTTAGAGATATTTTAAATGACTTGACCCATGAAATTATTTCCAAAGGTTTTTATAGTCATGGTGGACCTTCCAAAATTTTCTTAGGATTTTATAATGAAAATTCTAATTTCCATGATTATTTTAAATAAATAATGTGAAATAACTTCAAAAACATGAGCCTTTGTATGGGAACCTCCTCTGACTTTGAAAAAATCAGAGAATACTTCCCCTGACAGAGGCTAGAACATGTCAAAATTTTAAGCCAAGGCGATGTTCTAATATGCATGGAGAATCAAATGATCCCAAGCAACATTTAATTAATTAAAAATAAAATATACATCAAATGGACTTGAAATTTGTTCCACATTGTTCTCCTCTGTTCACTGAGCAAGAGAGTATTTTTATTTTATTTTTGTGTTTTTTCTACACAAAGTTATGAAGTATTTAAATAAATAGGAAAAAGCCCTATTTATCTATTTAAACAGCGCGTGCTGACTAGATTGTAGGCAGCTCCGAAGGAATGCATGGCGCGCTCTGGTTGGACGCCGTCGTCCACGTAGCTGCTGACTTGGCCTGCGGTTTATGTCTCGAAGCGTTGTCCGACTCGATCTCCTCCGTGCACTCGATACACGCGCGATCGGACAGCTCCATGTCATCGTCCCCGATAGAATCATCCCGTGACCGTCCACACTAAAACCTTAAGATCTCAGCCTAGACTCAACCAAATCACTTCAGGTTTGATCTTATGGAATTCCTCGTCTAAGTGCGACAAACACATCCCTACGGTTAATGTACCATAAAATCAAGCTTAAGTAAATGGAGAATCAAAATAAGCTCGGGAGGAGGAGGATTTTTATACTTTTGATCTTAGAAGGGAGGCTTCAATCAGAGGTGCTCGACACGTTTGTTGGGGTCCAAGGAGGCTAGGGATTGAGTCCCTA
>NW_018235933.1:1846-3198 GCF_001263595.1 Phalaenopsis equestris
CTGACAATGGGAATGGGTGAGGGAAAATGGTTGGAATGCACTGAGGGGATCTTAGGGAAGCTCTGTGTGAAGTTTGGGGAGGCCGCTCTAAGGAAATTTAAACACTTAGTTTAACGGCCATGGAGGTGGTCTTTTATAAAAATGGGGTTATGGTGGTTGTGGTGGCCAATCAAGAGGTGTAATGTGGGGCTTAGGTGGAGGGCAGAGGAGCTCCATAACTTGATTTGGATGAGCTGGCCTCTAGGTTTGATTTGGGTGAGGTGCCATTGGGGTGGCTCTTGATTTTGTGCTTTCATGGCCACTAGGTTGGCTGGCCAGACAGGGGGAGGTGGCTAGGAGCTCAGGGAACCCAGAGGAATCCATCACAATAATTTAATGCAAATGTGCTTTGATTTGACGAAGATATCTTAAGCATGTGCATTTTTGGAAATAAGATCCCTTGATTTGGGGGACCTTTGGTCCATGGCTTGATTTAGGTGGTTTCATGGTGTTTGTACTGGTCACTAAGTCCAACTAATGACTGTGGTGGTAGAATGGAAGTGGTTTTGAGCTCAATTAAAGGGTCAATTTGAGAGAATTTTGATTTTTAGTCGATTTGGTCATGTTGGGCTAGGCTTGGGTCTAGCTTGGTTTAGCCTTGGGCTAAGTCCAAATTGATTATTGTAAATGGTCCATAGGGACCTCATGAAGAGTTTTCAACATGAATTGGATGCCAATTTGGAGGTTAAGGATATAAATTGGGTGAAATTTGGGGACTTAGCCAATTTGGGGCTAAATTTGGGAATTTTGAATTTAGGGCAAAGTCAAATGGAATTGAGGCTTCACCAAGGCCAATTGATGATTGATTTTGATTTGTAGGATTTTCATGAATATTTTTTAACATTAATTGGGGCCAATTGACCAGACTATGGGTTCAATTTGGTGAGATTAGGTCATGTGGTCAAAATTGGGGCTTTGATCTAAATCAAAATTGTGCTCAAATCATGGGCTAATTAGTCTTAGATTTGGTTTAGTTTGGTCATATCAAAAGTGACTTTGAGTTTAGGATTGGAATTGGGGCCAATTGAGATCAAATTGATGGACATTTTGGTTGAATTTGGGGAAATTTGTGTCTTTAAAGACAAATTTGGGGATTTTGGTTAAAGATGGTCAAATTGTTCAAATTGGGTCATGTGCTAGTTGAGAGAAATGAAATTGGTACTATTTGGGATTTATTGGTATATTCTAGGAGTTTTTGGAATTTTTGGGATTTTGAGCTATGGAGGGGTATTTTGGTAATTTGGGGGTGTTTTAGGGGTAAAAGGCCAAGATGGGTATTTTAAAGACCAAGAGGTACCAACCATCACCAATAA